>NW_024081066.1:1412605-1441019 GCF_003009895.1 Hyaena hyaena
TGAGGGTGTTATGCTGAGCGAAATAAGTCAGGCAGAGAAGGACAAATATCATATGTTGGCATGTAGAGGAGGATTAGGAGGAACTTGACGGAGGAACAAGGAGAGAAGAAGGGCGGAAATGGTGGGGGAAAGGGAGAGAGGCAAACCATGAGAGACTCTTGAATGCTGACAAAAACTGAGGACTGATGGATGAGGGGGAGAGGGGGGGATGGGCATGGAGGAGGACACTTGTGGGGATGAGCACTGAGTGTTATGTGGAAACTAATTTGACAATAAACTATTTAAAAAAAAACTGTTAAAATATGCCTTCCTTTTTCAGCTAAAAATCTGTGGGAAGTAATATTTTCTTCATATACTTCAACCAAACAATATATTTCAATAGATGAAATGCAAGGGCAGATATAAGAAACCAGTTATCCTTCACTAAGATAGACATTTAAAATGATTTTTAAACATGTAAAAATACTTACCAGTATAAAAAGTCACTATTCTTGCCAAATATTCCTTTTTGATTTGGAAACTATAGATATTTTTCATAAAACAATGTTATTTATATTCACATATAATGGTGGCATTAGTGCTGTTTTATTTTATTTTTAAAAAAAAATTTTATGTTTATTTATTTGTGTGTGTGTGTGTGTGAGAGAGAGAGAGAGACAGAGCGAGCATGAGTAGGGGAGGGTCAGAGAGAGGGTGACACAGAATCTGAAGCAGACTCTAGGCTCTGAGCTGTCAGCACAGAGCCTGATGCGGGGCTCGAACTCACAAACTGTGAGATCATGACCTGAGCCGAAGTTGGACACCTAACCGACTAGCCACCCAGCCACCCCTAGTGCTATTTTAAAATTAATACCTCTCTTTGAGGAGCCTAGGTGGCTCAGTTAGTTGAGCATCTGGCTCTTGGTTTCAGTTCAGGTCATGATCTCACCATTTACGAGTTCAAGCCCCACATTGGGCTCCACCCTGACAGTGCGGAGTTTACTTGGAATTCTTTCTTTCTGTCTCTCTGCCCTCCCTTCTCTCTTTCTCTCTCTCAAAATAAAAAAAAAAATTGAAGATTAATATTTCTCTTTGAATTGATAACATACTGAATACTGCCATATATAAGCCACACAAACAAAAGCACTTTGGGAATCCTCAATAATTTTTAAGAGTACAAAAGGATCCTGAGGCCAGTATATTTGAGAACTGCCGCAATAAACAAATAGTACAGTTAGCACTGCTGAAGAATATAGAAGGAGAAATCAATTTAGTCTTTTGGAAGTTCCTATCCATACCCATGTATGTTTGGCAAAGGGAGATGGAATGCTTAGTGTAAAAGGGTTTTTAATGAAACGGTTTGTTTCCAAATTCACATGCATGTCTAAGCACGGCCCCATAATGCCAATACAATCACACGAAAGGAGACGCTATTCTTATTTGTGTCCGTTTGTGTAAAGTATGAAAGCTGGGGCCTGCCTACCGGAGTCTGTGTGCTAAAAAAAAGTAGAGTATTGAAAAGATCCTTGTACCACAAGAGCCTTTCTCATTGGCTTATCTATTTTGTGCTCACTTTCATTGGTATGTAGACCTGAGAACAGACAGGGGAAAATGTGTTTTCCATCAGAGAGAGAAATTGTTGATTTGAACAAGAACAAGTGTACTATGAGAGAATTCTTCAAAGTGAAATTATAAAAGTACATTATTGAATTTTTAGTATCAAAGAAATGACATGTGACAAAATGTTGGCACCATAAACACCTGGAAGGGTTAAAATGGATCCCAAGGGGCTGCAGAAATTTTGGTATCCATTCCCCAGCCTCCCAGCCGTTTCCTGCTTTGTGTTCTTTTTAAAGAAAACTACTTCAAGGATGTAGAAGCTACTTTTTGATGTCAAAGTGACACTTCCCTTGTTTCTTTTGAGCAAGGAGAGGCCTGGAAATTTCATTAGTCCCTCATTAGGGCTTTCAAAAAGTTCAGCTATTGATTTCATAAAATTCCTTTCCTGTATTTTTCGGTAAATGTATACAATAGCTCCTAACACTTCCCCCTCCAGGAAAGCAGACACTCAACTAGCAATTTGACCTTTGGAATTTCTAAATGATGTAAGAGTGAAGTAATTATAGCACATACGGATAAATCATTATCAAAAATATTCAACTCTCTCTTGATTTCTTTCTTTTCTTTTCTTTCCTTCTCTCTCTCTTTCTTTCTTTCTTTCTTTCTTTCTTTCTTTCTTTCTTTCTTTCTTTCTTTCTTTCTTTCTTTCTTTCTTCCTTCCTTCCTTCCTTCCTTCCTTCCTTCCTTCCTTCCTTCCTTCCCTCCTTCTTTCCTTTCTTTCTCTCTCTTTTTTTGATAATGTGAGGGCAATGGGCTTGACATCTGGCACAGGGCTAACACTTTAAAATTACATATTGATTTCTAAATAACAATAGCAGTTAGAGTTTCTTGCTAGGTACATTAGTTCCTATGTGTATGTTAAGGATTATAAAGGTTCATGAACTCTTTGGGGTGAAAAGGATAACAATTGGCCATATGTGAAAGAAAAGCTGTATGATCAACCTTTCTGGAAGTTTTTCTTTCTACAAACTATTTAAAACAAAATTCATAATGCCTTGAAGTTTTCTATATTCTCAATTTTAATCCCTACTTAGAATGATTTTTGGCTTCAGCATCCTCTTCTGTTAATAAGAATAGCAAAACCACAGTCACTTATATGAAAGGTATAATTCAGAATAAGGGTTAGTGATTTTAATATTAATTAATCCTCTAATCTGTCTCCTCAAAAATAAAACAATACAAAATGATAGTAGAATTAAGAAATAATACATTTTTAGAATCCCAGTTATAGTATAGGTAAGAACATAAGATTGGAAATCAAAACATCAGAATGAGTGTTAGTTCTAAGAGTTCTGTTTTCTTCATTTACAATAGGAATAAGAACACTGTCATAATACCTTGTCAAGTTACTGCGTAAAAACACCTATCATACTCTAAAAGCTCTAAGTGTAGTAGCTATGATTGCCATGGATCTTCCTTTTACTCATTCAAATTTTCCCCATCAAATCAAATGGCTTTTTCATAAGAATCCCCAGTTCCATTCAGCCCCAAATTGCTCATCTTCTTACAGACTCAGCTCCTGTGGCACATACACTTAAATCAGACATGTCATCCTCATGACATTATTTATCAAATGATTATATGGCTTTATTTGATTATTCCTGTATTCATTGTCTCTCAAATTGGGTTGTATGCCCCTTAAAGTTATTATCTTATCTTATTTATTTTTGGGTCTTTTATAGTTTGTGGTGTCTTATGCATAATTAACATACTATTAATATTTGTTGATTATTATATAAGTGATAAGCTTCATGAGGTTTTCAAGTGTACAAGAGACACTTTCATGAATGTATTTAAGAAGCTATACAAGAAAGTAACTTACTTGTAAAATTAACGTGCCTCTTTGGAAGAGAGAGAAATCACCGTAGTTTGGAATTAGAAAGGGACAATCAAATGATCTAGTTTAAGGTTTTATGTTACAGATAAAACTGGATCCTAGGAAAGTTTTGTGTATCAACCAGAATCAATACATGATTCATCACTGATTTTCATATTAGGTAACTAGATGTCATTCCATGATTTTGTAAATCATTCAAAACAAATTTTCAAATAAGCATAAGTGATTTAAATGTGTGTCTCATAATAGATGTATGTGAATTCTACATGTCAAAGTTTCTTACCTTTGTATCCTTGGTTATCATAAATCTAGTTATTATTGAGACAATTTGTTGCTTGTAGCCTATTTTCTTTATTAAGGAGGAAAACAATTTCTGATTCCATGTTTTTCTTCTGAAAAGGGTTTAAATGTTTTTCTTTCTGAAAATTCTGTATAAGGACAATGCAAACATAATTTAAAACTCAATATTTCATATAATGTCACATGAAGATTCACTCATGAAAAGAAAGCAGATTGAGGAGATAAAATCCTGACTGGTTTATAAAGATAAAGAGACAAGTAAAGAAAAACATTGTTTCCAGGAGTAAGAAATCTGTCCTTATTATCTTTACATGTAACTGTCACACAATAGAGTGTCAGATTCATTACAAAGTTAAACCTCAAATCCTGCTCAACTCCTATACAATTGTTCCCAATCTATGTGCTTATGCCACCCAAAACACGGAAGCAACTTCATACCTCAGAGGCTTAATAGGAAAAGCACCTCCCTTATATTTTTATGCTACAAGCATGAGATGTGGACTTTTTGTAAACCACGGCAAAAAAATTTGTATCACTCATCCAAAAACTTAGGGGAAGAATTATTTTGTTCTGTTTGTTAGTGTTTCGGTGTTTTTCTTTCTTTTCTTTTTTTTTTTTTAACTCAAAAACAGTGCCAAGATCAATAAGTACATTTTTAAAATACTACCTTTTAATAAAGTATCAGTTTTCTGGTACAGAAATCATTTCACTGAGTCAGGTAAATCTAGCCTACAAATTAGCCTATATAGTGTTCCTTTTATAAAAGTAGTAAGAGCTGATATACATGGATGAGAGGTTTTTACTTCTCACAGAGAAAGGATGTCAAAGTAAGCTCTATACTGCTTAGGGTCAAGGGAAAGAACAGCCTGAAAACAAACAAACAAACAAACAAACAAACACAAACAAACAAGTACCTGAAAACCGAAAGGTAAAAGAGTGGTCATCTCCAGGGTAAAACGTTGCCTTACAACAATCACAGACATTAGGACATATTTAGTTGTTTCTGTCAACCCCTCATTTATGTATGAAAAAACCTCTCAAAGAAAAAGAATTTTGCTGTGATGCAGAGCTCAGGAGGGTGTCTCTTGCGTCTCTTCTCTGGCAAACATTTTGGATGTTAGGTGAGTGAGCGTTCTTTCCAAGAGATCACAAGCACGTCCAGGCATCCATCACTCACTCCTTTAACAACCATCAGACCTGTCCGTGGCACCAGCACTGTGCTGTGCGCTCCATCCCCTCAGGCCCAGCCCGAGAAGCTGGGGGGCACTCAAGGACACTGGAATCATGTTTGTCTCCAGGTGGGGCTGAGACATAGCCTTGCATATTCTGCTGCAAAGCTGGCAGCCAGAGCAAGTTTCCTGAGATACAGCAACTGCTTTCCCTTCCCAACTCTCACATGAACTTAGTGGGAGAAAGAGAGAAATGGCTGTGATGGGAAGGACACTGAATCCTCATTTTAGAATAATGGATTCAAGTTCCATCTCTGCCATTTATTGCTCATCTCTTTCCGCCCCCGTCCTCCACCTGTCCCTTCCTGGAGTGGATGCAATTTAACCTCTCTAGGCCCCATCTTCTCCACTGATAATGTAAGAATAAAACCCTCTATAGGAAGCTTATATAGTTGTTAGATTTCAAGGAGAAAAATCAATGTAAAAGCACTTTATATGTTTTTAAGTACACTGCAAACAACAAAGTTATTATTCAAGGTCATAAAAGAGAATCACCTCTATTTCTGAAATATCATTTAATCAAATATTGCACAAATGCATTTTAAAGAAGATTAAGATCTTCAATAATTTACATTGGCTTGGTTTAATAAGCTGAGAATTTATTAGTTTTGGTCATCAAATATATGCCTTACTGGTGGTCATAAGAATAAATGAAAAAAGAATACAACATGACACTGAGAAATTGCAAAGAATGTCATACATTCCAATTTAAAACATATTTAAAGTTACCTACAATTATATAGAAAAATAAATGCTAAATTTTGATATTCTGTTAAAATTTAAATGTGAACTTAAAATGGAAAAGAATAAAACAAAGCCCCAATGTCTAAGAGAAACAATTTAAATGACATTCAATATATGATTCTTGATGATTAGCTCTGCATAAAAGTATGTAAATCATGCAATTATAATGTGTACTATCAAAGGCTATTTCCTGGGTTTCCCATCAAATCATCACATTTAGCTTTGGAGACAGCAAAGATATTACAGCATCAATTATGAAAGAGAAACACATTTATTTAAGTCTGGCCTTGTACAAAAAGAGATATCAGGTTGAAAGCAACCCTTTTTCTAGTGATTTCCTTGAAGAAGGTACAAAGAGTTTTCTACTATGGCAAAGAAGCCTAACTCAAATGTGAAATACTTGACTGTTTTGTTTGGAACACACACTTTTATTTTGCAGCCACGGCAAGATTGATGAAATTCTGGCTGGTGAGTGTAGGGGGGAAGATAAGCCCTTATGTCAAGAGTTTCTGCTAACCTTGCTACATTTAGTATCAGAAAGAGAATGGAGATTTGAGGCTTACTGAATTCTGAAGCCAAGAAAATGAGATGGAAGAAAAAAAATTAAAGAAAAATGACACACATTCTGTTTTAGTAATCTCATGTGCTTTCAGGGTACTAGATAGCTATAATAGGATTAACTTGAAGACAGTTTTAATAAACAGAATTATTAAGTTATTGGGTTCATGCTATATCTTATATACACAGGCACATTTTTCTTGTGGCTTAATGGGGGATTGGGATTTCAGTCTGGTAGAAGGTCTAAATGTAATAATAATAGAGTTAAAGGAAATTTTTCTAGTCAAATTCTTTCCCCTTTCCCAGCTAACTGCATTTTAATGAGGATACTTTTATTTGTTTGGTATAAGGATATTTTAAGCCATCCTATATTAAGTAGGACAATACAAAGAACTGAACTAAGTTTGCCGTTCGGATAGATCTAAGTTTTATTCTAAAATTACTGCATCCACTTTCCCCTAAATTTAATACCTTAAATATCTCCTCTGAGCCTCAGTTTCTCATCAAAATTAAAACTATTAATAATTAGCAGTCATAGCTCCTGATTGTAAGAAACAGGCTTTGCCTAATGAATGAAAAAATTGGTCTAATAAAACAGTGAGCCTTATGAACATTTCTGTGTGCCACAGAATCTTCAAAATATTGCAAACATATTTAACCCCCACATTATTACTGTTATTCTCCATGACAGATGAGGAAAGTGAAGAGCATAGGGATTAAGTACCTTGTCCAGGGTCACACAACTAGGAAGTGGCAGATCTGGGCCTGTGCTCTTAACTCATACTCTAAGCTGAGCCTTTATGTGTTTATGTATGTATGTATGTATGTATTTAGTTATGAGTCCTCAGTTTATTAAAATAATATTGGGTAACTCACAGAGATATTAGCCTCGAGACAAGCAGTCAAAAGCAATGATCAAACCCATGTTGATGAGGAAACTGCCACTGTGGTCACAGCCCAGCTCTGAGCCTGTAAGCTCTCCTGTGGTTTCCACCTCTGAGGCCTGCATGTCATTACCAGCCACTACCAATACCATTGCTGCTTAGGTCCTCAGGGTGTGAGACGCAAAGTTTCCCATCCCAAGTCAGGCCCCCTGAGACTGGATGTGAGTAGGGAAGTGGGGAGGGAGGGCGTTGGCAAAGAAGGCTGGAAAGAGAGCTGCTGGCTTGTTCGGTCAGGTCCTTTAGGCCAACAACCTATCTTGTTTCCAGCTGGACTCAGAGGGTGAGGGATTCTCCCAACAGAGAAAGTCTCTTAAATGTTGGAAAAGTGAGACCAATAACAAAAATCCCACTTTAATTGTTCTAAAGATTAATAGAAATAGTGTATATAAAGGGCCAATTGTTTGGTGATTAATTATGTTCTGGTGTCAGCGCACCTCAATTCAAACCTGGGTCTTCCCCCACAAGTTGTGAGACTTTAGGGAAATTACTTTATTTCACTGAGTTATGTGTTGCATTTTGTGAGCATTAAACAAATAAAGCATATTGCTAATTATATTAAGCACTCCTAACGTACATATAAAGTAAATCTAGCTATTCCTATGTAATAGTAAAAAAAAAAAAAAAAACTAAAACAAAACAACAACAACAAAACCTGGTTAGTTAAAAAAATGAAAATTATGGGGCTCCTGGGTGGCACAATCAGTTAAGCATCTGATTTCTGCTCAGGTCATGATTTTGATGTTCATGAGTCCTAGCCCTGCTTTGGGCACTGTGCTGACAATTCAGTCTGGAGGCTGGCTAGGATTCTTTGTCTCTCTCTCTCTCTGCCCCTCCCACACTAGCACTCTGTCTTTCTCTCTCTTTCAAAAAAATAAATAAATGTTGGGGCATCTGGGTGGCTCAGTTGGTGAAGCATCCAACTTTGGCTCAGGTCATGAGCTCATGGTTCATGAGTCTAAGCCCTGCATTGCACTCTGTGCTGACAGCTCAGAGCCTGGAGCCTGCTTTGGATTCTGTGTCTCCTCCTCTCTCTGTCCCTCCCCAACTCGTGCTCTGTCTCTCTGTCTCTCTCAAAAAAGTGAATAAACATTAAAAAAATTAAAAGAATAACTTAAAAATTTTTTAAAGTAAATGTAATATACTGATTATTTTTTAACAGTTGACAGAATTTCTCTGATTTGGATAAGTACAAAGTTCTAATCAGTTTTCTTCAAATGATTGAAGAAATTCCATTAAAAATTTAGATCCATTTTAAATCAATATTTTAGAGTTTATAAAAGCAAGATATTATCATAAAATGGGCAAATTTAGTTCTTAAAGTTCCTATTCAAATTGGAGCTAGGTACTCTTCTTTTCTAATAAAACCTAACACATTAGTATTTGGGGATTGACAGAAGTCAGAATATAATCCTGAAGTTTAAGATTTTTGAGTTGCTCTCCTATAAGAGGAAAGAGAAGCACAAATTGTAAATCCAGTGTACATCTAGTCTTATAAGTATATAAGTAAATTACTAGCTTGAAATGACAAATCTCTAACCTTTCTGATGGGTGTGCTATTGGTGTCTGTCCTTGGCCTTGCCTTGTTCAGTGGTTATGCCAGTAACTTGGATGTACATATATAAACAATTTGTATCAAGTTGAGCCCTGATACAATACTGGAAATTGTAAAGGATAAGAAGGTCTACTAATTGCAAGCATTCAGCACAAAAAGATTAAATAAAGTAGGGAAAAGTAAAAGGTCCTGTATGTCTAAGCAAAAAGTTCAGTTACACAAGTATATAATATGAAAGTCTTAGCTTAACCTGTTTTGGATAGAGTGCAGATCCATCACAAAATCACATGAAGTAGGGGCAGAAGTCAGGGGTCTAGAACCTAACTTGAGAACCATGGTGACATCAGAACTGACCCAGATGCAAATATGAACTTCAAAGGAACAATCAAAACAGCAAAGCCCAGCCTCCAAAGAGTATGGCAAACTTAATCCTAATGGTAAGAAATGTGGCCTTCAGGCTTCATTGAAAGTAATAGGAGGCAGCAGTGAACCTTCATTAAGCAGCTGAGGAAAGACAGAAGAGCACACTCTCCATATAGAAAAATACAAGAAAAAGGCATAGCTAATTAGCAGTACCTAGAAAATGTACCTTAAGGCAAAACCAGTAAACTTTACATGTACATTTGATTGAGTTACCTTAAAATATAAATGTATGATTAGTCTTTATTAATAGAAACATTATGTCTGTAATTTTGAAGAGTGACACTTCTGATTTATTCTGCCTCTGACAAAAAAATCCACATTTGACATTTTTGTTTGTGCCATGGTTTAAGAAGTAGAGTTTCTACATTCAGAGAAGAAGGCAGTGATGGTGGATCCTATCCACATTAGCCATTACTGAAGAGATTAAGAATGTTTGGTTTGGACAAAGGAAAACTAAAGAATGACATTATAATGGTGTTTATCTAATATTTGAAGAATGACCATTTACAAAACACATCTGATTGTTTTGATCTGGTATTAGATTGTATGACTGAAATAGATAGGAAAGTGAAAAAAGCTATTGGTCCATATCTAGTAAAATAAAATGTGTTTGTTGTTTTGTATTTAAAATACTTATACAAAGAGTACAAGCATCTATCCTCTTTAATAAAATACTCAAATTTCCTTATACATTTTATTGGCTTGAAGCAACTTATACAGCCATTTCTAAGCATAAAAGGACATGTTTTTAAAAAAGGGGAGAAAGCAAACGTCTGAGAAGCTCATTACTATCTACTCTACCTTATGTGGCACAGGTACTGAGCAGCCAGAATGGATACTGGCCAGAGCATCAGACTGGATCTTGCAGTCCCTGGTAGTGCCAAACTACTAACCTTTGGTTGTTGAATTATGAGGAAATCTAAGGGTCCCTGAAGAGAAGTTTGGGGGCTGGGGCAGTGGATAGCATTTAGGGGCCTAAGAGCAGTGTCCAATTGTCCATTTTTCCATTCTCAAAAAGAACTCCTACAATATTTTAACAACGCATCCAGCTTGTCTGTTCCAGCTGCATATTAGTCCTTCCATGGTCCTTCATCCTAAATGGACACATCTTCACTGATTTAGGCTGGAGAGAAATCTCTGATGCCTATTTATCAGCAAAAACACATAAGAGGAAGCACCAATCTATTAACTTTTCTGAATCAGAGCCCCAGTGATTCATCCTGGCAAGTGCCAAGAGGAACTCTTCTGCTTTACATCCTTTGTCTGTGAACATAACATGCCCTAGATTCACTCCTGCATCTTCAGCAGGCTTTTCCCAAAATGGTTTGAACTATGGATCTTTTGACAATCTGATCCCATCAACGTTATATTCTTTCATAAATCTCCCAGAATTGTAGTCTGCTAATGGTAGCACTTGAAGCTTTCTAGTGATAATAATGATATTCCTTTTAAAATTGTGCATTTGGTCATGTGTAAAAATTTGAAGTGGAAGGAAGATAGTCATATTTGCTTATTCTGCCATCTTGATACGATGTCTTAAATGGATTATCTACTAAAGTTAATCTGTTGACAAGCTTTTTCTAGGAGCTTGGAGATAAGAAAAACAAAAGAAAAGCAACAAGGGGTAATATCCAAAACCTGGGACTGAATCCCAGTTTTGCTTGTTAATAATTAAGTACCCTTTTTCAACTCACCTGTTTACTCTGCAACTCTATTCTCACATTTTAAAGGAGAGATAATAATTCCTACCTGAGGAGTTAGTGCAGATGATAAAGATAACACCTACAAACAAATATTAGTCTTAGAAGCATGTATTAAATTGTAGTTCTTAATGTTAGTTTAATGCTAGAAAATTCACAAATCCTATGATGATTGATCAAAATTGTCTACAAATAGAATGAACAAACATTCCAGTTTACTTGACCAGTGCCGGTTTATACCCATTTTCCTAGCAAAATGTCGTTAGCACATTCTTCAGTTCACAAAAGCATCCCAGTTTGGAAGAATGGGCATTGTATAATAATGATGGCATTAAATACCCCTAAGCTTCTGTGATAGTATGCTTCCAGGATATAGGCATGTCAATCAGTGAAGATAAATGCCTTTCGTAGAACTTTGGTAATTAAGGGTGGGACCAGTCTTGTTCATTAAATGAAGACAGCCATATAACTTCTACCTGGAGGATATATAGTAGCTAAGTGTTCAGGTGCTGAATTGGGGGAGCATAGGTTGAAATTCAGGTTTCCATGTATACCAGCTCTGTGAACTTGGACAAGAACTCAATCTTTCTGAGCCTCGGTTTCCTTCTCAATAAAATGGACAGTCATACAGTTCTTTGAAGATAAATGAGATAACGTGTGTCCAATGTTTATCACACTGTCCAGCACATGTTAAACAGCATAGATGCTTTTTGCAGAAGACACAACATAGCATGAAATTCATCGTAGATTTTGGCACTTTTTAACTTGTGCGGATTGGTTTTGGTATCCACCTTTGTAGTGTGCTATTTCTCCCTCAACATGCAAATCGCACCTTTCAATTTATTAATTCTTTGTTTTAGGACACACATGATACTATGTTGAAATGAAATAAAATGGCACATAGTCCCTCTATGATGTTCATGAGTAAAAAAGGAAGGCTCAAGCCTATGTCCTCCGAAGACCAGATGGGATGTTTCCACTTGTTTCTGTTCATTTCACAGCCCAGATGAGACCGAAACAACAGGATCTTCAGGGCCCCCAAAGGAAGAGAACTCCATGTTGACTTCTGATTTATTGATTCCTTCCATTATTCTAGCTCCTGGGTTTAAAATGTTAGTGAATGGAATGATTTTGTTGATGTTTCCAATAGTGGTCTCTTGCCCTCAAAGATGCATACTATTTAAACAGGAAATCTGCCCTTTTAGCACTGAAATAAATACAACTGGTGATGAACTACCCGCAGGCAATTTTCTAATGAAGCCCCTCAAACCATGACTTTCCTGCCACATGGGCCAAGGAAGACAAACATAGCTGTGAGAAGAAAAAGCTGACTCTCATTTCTACTGGAATTTCTCAATTTTTAGTTCATAGAATTTAGATAAATGCCATAGCTCCAAGGTCACCTCCAGGGTATTGTGAGACTTCCTCCTTCCCAGTCATCCTAAATATTTCCCTTTCTCTTCCTTTTAAAAAATCTTCACCCCTAATTTTCATGTGTTGTCTATTAACAAAACATGCACATGGAATGCAGACGCTCTATATTTCAAACATTTCTAACCTTCAAGGATGGGGGAAGAATTAAACAAGGGAGAAGGCTGGCTTCCAGCAATAACACAGCTTTAATAAATACATGAAATATTTATAGAACACATAAAGAACAAAGGAAATAGAACACTTCCTCTGTGTATGATTTCTCTCAATGTTTCTTTCAGCCAGGTCTCTTGCCAGTATTTTTTTTTCCTTGAGATGTCTGCTAAGCAACCATGAATGAGGTGTACCTGGTTAATGTACTTTCACCATACTGTCTCTCCTAATTTTCAAAAAGAATTGTAGACATTAATCATGCTGGATTAACATTTTCATTGTGGGCACATTGTTTTTCTGGAGTAAATTCACTGAGAAGCCTAAGGCCTTTAACAAGTCATAGCTAACTGAAGGCACTATACAATGTTAAGACAGAACAATAACAAAATTCATTGAAATATTATAATTATTATTAGTTATTAGAATTAGTTATGTATCTTTGTAACTTAAGAAACTTAAAGACAGTTATTTCCTCAAAGCCAAAGAGAAAGTTAGTGGCTTCATCTCTGTAACTCCTTTCTAGGGATCTAGCACATATTTCTCTAGAGTTTAGTTTTAAAGGTCTTTGCAAATAAGATAATTTATTTAACTGGCAACAAAAATGTATATAATTTTTGTGATGAGAAAGAGAGAATTAGAGTATGACAAATATCTTTTTGGTAAACTACTGATATATAATATCTACCCTGATAGTAGCATTACTGGGTATCTTCCTCATATATCATTCCCCATATAACTTCCCCAAAGTTATATCTCTTGTCCTGTCTTCCCAACACCTGGGTCTTGAATTTAGCACTCTTGTTAAGATGGTATTGGTATTCAATAATTAATGTTTACATTACATTACATTAATAGCTTACATTTATTGTACCAGAGGCTATGCTAAGTGATTGATGCAGATCATTCCATTTCATATTCAAAATAGCTCCATTGTATTGGTATCACTCTTATAATAGTATAAGAATACTGAGGATTTGAGCATTTTAAATAATTTGACCAACATCACAAAGGGAAGGAGAGCAGCTTGCCTCCACATAGACATCTGGCTCCACGTAGACTCCCTCAGCCAAGAAAGAAGAATGGTGCAACTTTAAATTGCAGTGTTTCTCTCTCCTCAAAGTAAAATGTGGTAATTGATTCAGGATGGTTTTGCGTGTGTGCGCGTGTGTGTGTCAAATTTCAAATTTCACATATTAGTGTCATATATACATAGGATATACTAACCTAAGATAAGAGCAAGCATCAATGTACACATGTGCGTTCTGGAATCAAAAGGCAGCTGTCCACGGAAACGATCTCGTAGTGTCCCACCTCCATTTTCCAGACCTTGCCATTCCTTCTTCCTCTTGAGGACCTTGCCTATGTTGTTTGCTTTGTTTAGGGGGCAGATTAACTTTCTCTTATAAATGTTTTCTCTATATGTGGGATTCAAATTGTCAGGACTCAAGGACTGTTAGGAGAGATGTTGTATAAGCCAGGACAGGACTTTCAGAGAATCG
Source organism: Hyaena hyaena (assembly GCF_003009895.1). NCBI lineage: Eukaryota > Metazoa > Chordata > Mammalia > Carnivora > Hyaenidae > Hyaena > Hyaena hyaena. Next base: position 1,426,575 of record NW_024081066.1, read on the forward strand.
GAATAAGGTTGCTTCTTAGCAAACCTCTTGCAGAAAAGTTCAGGCTGGAAGAAAGGGAAATCTGTATACGTACTGCAGCTGGGAAATTAGTTGAAATAATCAATGCAGTTTTAAGCAAACTTATTCCACTGGCTATAAGGACAAGGTAGCCTAAATTATGTCTGTGGGCACTAGGCAGGGGCTACAAATAGACCTGTTATACAACATGTAAGTACAAAAAACACACATATACATATTTACCTACTTTATACTTAATTATTCTTCTGTATGACCTAATGACATGATATTTTTACCATGGTATATAATTTCTCTAAGAATCCCTTTTGCATTTTGCAGCCTAATTTCTACTAACTCTATCAAAATTGGTTGATCCTCTAAAAATGTTGTGTGGCTATACACTGTGGGTGAACAGTTTTGTTTTGTTTTTTTTTTCAGTTCATTCTTTGCCCGCTATGCTAGTCTTAGCTCTATCCTGAAAATAATAAAGATAGCATGTTGGCTGCCTTGATCCACTCAAATAGCTGACTGATAGCAATTTGATCTTATTGGCTTGCTGGTTGTAATTGTCATTATGTAAGTAAATTTTCTACCCCATACTTCCTTCCCCTTTAAGGCTCAGATAACATATGAGCTCCTTCATGAGCCTTCCCAGAATCCCAAGCAGTACAGTATTCCCCTCTTATCCGAGGTTTCACTTTTCAAGGTTTCAGTTACCCTCTGCCAGTCATCCTCTGGAAACAGATGATCCTCCTCAGAATTATGGTCAGAAGGTCCATAGTAGCCTAATGCTATGTTACAAAGCCCACGTCATTCACCTTACTTCATTCTACCATCTCACATCACCACAAGAAGAAGGGTGAGTACAGTACAATAAGATATTGAGAGAGAGAGGGAGACAGAGACCACATTAACATAATTTTTGTTGCAGGATATTGTTACAATTTTTACATTATATTATTAGCTGTTCTTGTTATTCTCTTCCCGTGCCTAATTTATAAATTTAACTTTCTTATAAATATGTATGTCTAGGGAAAAACATAGAATATATAGTGTTTGGTACTATCCACAGTTTCAGGCATCCATCCACAGGAAGTCTTGGGATCCATCCTCTACAGATGAGGGGTAACTACTGTATTACTTTCTTAAAGCCTCAGTTCCCATAGCAGCTTCTGGTATCTCTGAAAGAGCTCCTTTTACCACTTGTCGTAATTATACATGAGAAATCTTACGTATTCTGTCTCTTTCAATAGCGTGAACATAATGTGTACATAGAGGAGGGTTTGGTTTTCTTTCTTTTACTCTTTCTGCTAGTAAGGCTAATACTGTGTTTACTAGACATTTAAACTTATTTGCTAAATAACAATAGACAACTTTTACATTAGTTGATGTGAGGTCTTTGATAAAACATATTTCTTTTAACCTTCAGAACTAGTATCCCCATTTTACAGGTAAGCAGACTTAGGCTCTGAAAAGTTATGTGACTTCCTTTCAAAAGCTAGTAAGAGTCTAGTGCTATAGCATCTATCTTAGAGATGTTCCATTTTCACATTGTAGCTCAGTATTTTTATTTGTATTTGTCATATTCCTCTCTCTTAACTTTTTAGAGAACTTTAAAATAATGATAAATATGCTTATGACTTTTATGCTTATTAATAATTTCTAATTGACCTGAATTCTACCTATGTGATGTGATTAAAAAGGATACAGATGAACTTTGCTTACCTTTAAATTCTCTTCCTCTGTACTAAATGTAAAACAAACAAACACCTCTCTTTTGGTGTCAAAGTAAAAAGTTAGATTTCTATCTCCAGAAGGCAGCAGTTAAAATACATGAAATTCATTAAAATACATTAAACTATACTAGTCAGAGTAGTAAACAAGATTGTAGCTGATGTTATGGAAGCTGACAGAATGAACTGCCAAATACAGGAGAATAGATGTGTGTGACAATCCCTAGAGGTTGAGGAGGCACATCTTGAAAGCACTGTGAGAGAACCCACAGAATCTCTGTTCCCAATGATCCCAGTGATCCTGAAATGTCCAGGGACCAGCGTCCATTGCTTAAGATTGTAAAAGCACTTTAATTACTGGTTTTTGTAGCAGCAGGTTGCCTTAAGAGTGAAAACATCTGGGCAGACGGTATTAAATTATTAAACAGAAACGCCATCCAATGCATAATGGTGGAAATTGTGACCTGATGGAAGACTTTTGATTCAGAAAAAGTGACCCGATTTGACAAAAATTAAGTTATGTAGTTAAAATACTTAGTGCTCATTTTAGGATGAGGTTAGAAGAAATTTGAGGTCAGCTCTACAAGTGAGGGGGCTATGCACACTGAAGAGTAAATATGGAAAAGAGACAGAGCTGAGACAGAGACTGAGAAGTGCATTAGCTTTATTTTCTGTACTTTTCTTCCACCTAGGCTTTTCTCCTGTTAGTTCTGAAGAGGACTGTTCTGAAATTCAGTCTGTAAGCCTTGTTAAATGGGATTAGTTCAGAGAATCTCTAAGAAATGACAAAAACAAAAACAAAAACAAAAACACCAACTAACCAACCAACCAACCTAAAGAAACACATGAGGATTATGGGTTCCCACCATAATATAGGACTGATAGCTTATGGTAACGCCAAGGAAATGAGAGCATTCCAGATAGAGACTTCACCTGTTCAATGACAATGATTTTGGTCGTCCATGCTGTTTACAATACCTTACAGGAAGCATTCCTATTGAACGCTTGATTCATTGATGCAAGATTCCCCAGAAATTTTAATATATAGTGGAGAAGAAAAGGCAAATACAGAGAACATTCAAAAGACCTTTGAAAGCTGGAGAAGAAAAGGGATAAGAAAGGGGAAATAAAACAGAAAAACGAGAGAGAGTAAAGTAACTTAGATGTTAGGGAGAAGGTGAATGCTACAAATTATTTCCTCAGAGGCAAATAGGAAACCTTTACAGGATTCCTTTCTGGCATTAATTATTGTCAGTTTGAGTAATGAATGTAACTGATTACTATTTTATGAGGAAAAATATTATATCATATAAACAACCATCTATCCAAATTTATTCCAACAGATCAAAATGAAAACCAGTCAAATCACCAAAAAAGAAAAAAAAAGAAAAACAACTATGACAACATAGTTCTAGAATTCCCACATCTCTTTAGTTGAGTAATCACACAATCAGGTGAGTATTTAAATGGCATATGTTGACTAAATTAGAAATGCAACAATTTACAAGGTAGTTAAGTAAACTACTTTGCAGTAATTATTGAATGAATTAAGTTAGTTTTGTGCTTTCTAACTTATAGCTTGAGTTTTCTTGGATCCAATAGAAAATCTACTTTTCTTTAAATACATTTTTGCTAAGAAACCAAACCCCAGTTATATTAAATTTGCTTGTATAAACAAAACGCTACTGAGGTGGAAATAAGTCCGTAGCATTATTTCTGCAAATATAAGAATGTATTTAAGTAACATACTTCTATAAGTCTTTAATAGAAACTATTTTTAGGGGCTATGATATAACTTGATTTTGAGTAAATTAGATTTTGAAACCTCAAAATTGAAATAGGTTTGGCATTTTATCATCACTGGAAACTGCCCATGTTATTAAATAAGAAAACTGAGAACTGTATTTTCCATGAAATTTCTGAAATGCCGCAAATGGCATTAAATGATATTTGGCTATGTCATTGCAGTCTTGAGTCTCTTTTGGCTGAAATGCTATCCGAAGACAAATGATGCCAATTTGCCTCTATGTACTTCCTCCTTAAATCCGACTTTACTTCCCCTTCATGAATATGTACTGAGATCAGTTTGAAGAAAGCATCCTTAAAGTAGTATCATAATGGTCATGTTTCAAAATCAATGTGCCAAACATTACCCATTAGTATTTAAATATGCCCCACATTCCTTCTGTGGAGTAGTACTAGCAAATCATACTATTCGAATTCACTGATGATTTGCTGTTCCCATCTGTTACTATGGGAAAAAAAATAAAACATTAAGCTTTTACTATGTGCCTAATAATTAAGAAATAATCCCTATTCCTGAGGACTTTATATTTTATTGGGAGGCTGACAGTAAATAGGTTATTAAAATGCAATAGAGGGGCACCTGGGTGGCTCAATCAGTTCAGTGTCTGACTCTTGATTTTGGCTCAGGTCATGATCTCATGGTTCATGTGTTCAAGCCCTGCATTGGGCTCTGAGCTGATGGCATGGAGCCTGCTTGGATTCTGTTTCCCTGTCTCTCGCTGCCCCACCTCTGCTTGCTCTCTGTCTCTCAAAATAAATAAAAATAAACTTAAAAAATAAAATAAGATGCAGCAGAATGAGTATGGTGACAACATTAAGAGCAAAATGCTATACAAGGGTTCAGAAGAGAAGCATCTAATCTAGTGTTAGAGATAAAAGAGGCTTAATGCTCACTAAAAATATCTGAAACTATAACAAAAACATTAAAATTTTAAATTATGATTTGTCAATATATGTCTAGTCAAGAGTAAATTCACCAATTAGCTAGATGTCCTTGAGCAATTTCCTTACCTCCTTGTTTTTGTGTTCAAAATAGGAATAATTGCAAAGGACTTTACTAAATATTAAGTGTCTAGTGTGCTTGGTTTAGAAGAAATTCAATTTTTGTACAACGAGGTAATAAAAATCAACTGTATATTTGCTTCCCATAATCAGGGAAATAATGGAATAGAAAATAAAGCTTTATTCATCTTTTTAGCGATTTTATTTTGGATCTGACTGAAAATTTTGTAAATCATGGAAAACATCAGGGATAACAGTGTAGCTCAAGGCCATTTTTACTTGAATGCTATTATTTTTTTAACTATTCATAATGGTTTTCTCACAAATATAGTCTGACCTCAGTAATTTCTCAAAAATTATAGAATCAATGGTTTAGAATCCAAATGGTCTGTTTAATAAGATGGAATTACTTTTTTATTTAATGGATTGTTTGCTAGTAGAAAGAATTTTAGATCTATTGTATGCGGTTTTAATAAAATGTGGAAAGTTTATAAAGACTGATCTTGAACTTTGTCTTGATTGAAGCTCACACACAATGATTTTACAAGCCTAGTCTATCTTTAGTACAGAAAGAGGTGCCAAGTATGCATAGTTATGGTCCCTGCCCTCAGGAAAATTGATGTGTATGTGGTGGAATGCCAAATGGCATAACATAGGTAATAAGTGGTGGTGAGATCATTGGATATGGATTAAATATAGAACTAAACAGATAAAAAGGTGCTGGTTTTCCTAAAGAAATCTTGTTAATTCCCATTTCTATACTTGTCCCCCTCTAATTCATTCTCTACCCACTGGGTCTCTACACACTGGGAACATATGGTTCTTTAAAAATATTTATTGTATCTTTCAAACTTCTTGCTAAAAACTCTTTGATGTCTTTCACTGGACTTGGGAAAAAGACTAAAATGCATACTATACTCTATAAGATGTTTCATAATCTGAGTTCTGTCCATCTCTCCTGTCTTATTTATGAAGTGGCCCTCCCCTCCTCCTTCATCAGACTTGAGCTCATATGACTCTTCTGTCTTCAGCTGATTCAGTCTCACACTTGCTCTTAGCCCCAGTTTTTTTTAATGTAACATTTTATCATAAGCGTTTTCTATATAATAAAATATTTTTAACAAAATGACTTTTAGTAGCAACATAGAAATGCATCACATTTTAAATCATTTTGAAGGACTAACTTTAGTTTCTCTCACCTAAAAAATACTTTCCCTTATTGGGATAAATTTCCTTTTAACCATCAATTTTCTTTTGCTCTGAACTCATGATTTGGGTAGAGTTGTTTCTGCTCTTAGTGCCAGAGGTAGATTCTACTTAGTTTAAACTCTGAGTCAGTTTGAGTGGCAGACACTGGGAATACTGCCCTGAAGACCCATATTTTTTTTTAGGTTTTTATTTTTATTTTTTATTTTTTAATTTTTTTACAAATAGTTTATTGTCAAATTAGTTTCCACATAACACCCAGTGCTCATCCCCACGAGTGCCCTCCTCCATGCCCATCCCCCCTTCCCCCTACATCCATCAGTTCTCAGTTTTTGTCAGCATTCAAGAGTCTCTCATGCTTTGCCTATCCCCCTTTCCCCCACCATTTCCCCCCTTCTTCTCCCCCATGGTCCTCCGTCAAGTTCCTCCTAATCCTCCTATACGTGCAAACATATGATATTTGTCCTTCTCTGCCTGACTTTTTTCACTCAGCATAACACCCTCAAGGTCCATCCATGTTGCTACACATGGCCAGATTTCATTGTTTCTCATTGCCATGTAGTATTCCATGGTATAGATAAACCACATCTTCTTGATCCATTCATCTGTTGATGGACACTTAGGCTCTTTCCATGTTTTAGCTATTGTGGAGAGTGCTGCTATGAACATTGGGGTACATGTGCTCCTATGCCTCAGCATTTCTGTATCCCTTGGGTAAATTCCTAGCAGTGCTATTGCTGGGTCATAAGGGAGTTCTATTGTTAGTTTCCTGAGGAACCTCCACACTGTTTTCCAGAGGGGCTGTACCAGTTTACATTCCCACCAACAGTGTAGGAGGGTGCCCGTTTCTCCACATCCTCGCCAGCATCTAGAGTTCTCTGATTTGCTCATTTTAGCCACTCTGACTGGCGTGAGGTGGTATCTCAGTGTGGTTTTGATTTGTATTTCCCTGATGAGGAGGGATGCTGAGCATCGTTTCATGTGTCTGTTGGCCATCTGGATGTCCTCTTTGGAGAAGTGTCTGTTCATGTCTTCTGCCCATTTCTTCACTGGGTTGTTTGTTTTTCGGGCGTGGAGTTTGGTGAGTTCCTTATAGATTCTGGATATTAACCCTTTATCTGATATGTCATTTGCAACTATCTTTTCCCATTCCGTTGGTTGCCTATTAATTTTCTGGGTTGTTTCCTTGGCTGTGCAGAAGCTTTTAATCTTGATGAGGTCCCAACAGTTTATTTTTGCTCTTGATTCCCTTGCTTTTGGGGATGTGTCAAGTAAGAAGTTGCTGCGGTGGAGGTCAAGGAGGTTGTTTCCTGCTTTCTCCTCTAGGGTGTTGATAGTTTCCTGTCTCACGTTCAGGTCCTTTATCCATTTTGAGTTGATTTTTGTGCATGGTGTGAGAAAATGATCTAGTTTCATTCTTCTGCATGTTGCTGTCCAGTTCTCCCAACACCATCTGTTAAAAAGGCTGTCTTTTTTCCATTGGATATTCTTTCCTGCTTTGTCAAAGATCAGTTGGCTGTATACTTTTGGGTCCACTTCTGAGTTCTCAATTCTGTTCCATTGGTCTATGTGTCTGTTTTTGTGCCAATACCATACTGTCTTGATGATGACAGCTTTGTAGTAGAGGTTAAAGTCTGGGATGGTGATACCTCCCGTTTTGGTTTTATTTTTCAGTATTACTTTGGCTATTTGGGGTCTTTTGTGGTTCCATACAAATTTTAGGATAGTTTGCTCTAACTTTGAGAAGTATGCTGGGGCAATTTTGATTGGAATTGCGTTGAATGTGTAGATAGCTTTGGGTAGTAATGACATCTTAACTATATTTATTCTTCCTATCCATGAGCATGGGATGTTTTTCCATTTCTTTGTGTCTTCTTCAATTTCCTTCATAAGTTTTCTGTAGTTTTCATCATACAGATCTTTTGTATCCTTGGTTAGGTTTATTCCTAGGTATTTTATGGTTTTTTGTGCAATTGTGAATGGGATCAGCTTCTTGATTTCTCTTTCTGTTGCTTCATTGTTGGTGTATAAAAATGCAACCGATTTCTGTATGTTGATTTTGTACCCTGTAACTTTGCTGAATTCTTGGATCAGTTCCAGTAGGCTTCTCGTGAAGTCTGTCGGGTTTTTTATGTATCATGTCACTGAAGACCCATATATTAAAAAAACAAGAATAGACTTTACAAGCAAAGAAGGGTTGGTTGAATTCTTGATGGCAATTTTTGAATTCTGAGTCCATCCATTTCTGAAACTAGCTCTAATTCTGACCTTATTATTTAAATTATCTTAAAAATTTACAATTAATATCTCTATCTACCTTTGTCCTCATGTTTAATGTGAGATAAAATATTTTATTTATTTATTTATTTATTTATTTATTTATTTATTTATTTATGTCCCTGGTTCCTGGCACAGAATTCCTAAAACCTTTGCAATTTCCTAAGTAATAAAAGTATTAGAAACATCTCTTATTGTAATATTTGATCTTTGACCTTATAGATCTTGACACAGGGCTTTTGAAACCCTTTAATTTCCTGGGCTGCAGGAGTGTCTCCTATTCTAATGAGGTGACTCTGGGTGGGCTTTTGAATGACTCCTGGATGAGGGCTAATCCCTAGAAAGACTAAATCATGATTAGAAGCTTGGAATTTTCAGCCCTCTGTCTCCCATTCCCTTGTGAAGGGAAGAAGGCTGAAAATAGAGTCTGTGATTGATCATGCCTACATGATTAAGCCTTGTATAAAAATCTCAGTTGTATGGGGTTTGGAGAGCTGCCAGCTTGGCCAACACATTTGCATAGCAGGAGGGTGACACTCCCTAACTCCCTAAGGAAAGAAGCTCCTGTGCTCAGGACCCTCCCAGACCTCACCTTATGCATCTCTTCATCTGGCTGTTCATCTGTATTTTTATCATATCATTTAATAAACTGGTAAACATGTTTCCCTAGGTTCTGTGAGCCACTCTAGGAAAGGGTCAGAGTACTCTAGAAATCTAGATCAATAGCCAAGTAAGACAGAAGTTAAGGGGACCTGGGGACCTACTATTTGCAATCAACACTTAAAGGAGGGTGGGAGCAGTCTTGTGGGACTGAGTCCTTGACCTCTGGGATCAAACACCATCTCAACATAGACAGTGTTAGAATTGAGCTAAATTGTAGGACACTTAGCTGGTATCACAGAGAACTTCTAGGTGTGGGAAAAACCCCACACGTTTGGTGTCAGTGTTGTGAATTTGTGGTAGTAATATGAGAGTAAAGGAGGTCTGCAAGAAAGAAAGATGTAAGAGGTAGTTTTTCTAATATATCTGTTTCTTCCAGGAATTGAGTTAATGTTTCAAAGAGCAAGATCATTTAAAATTTTTTGATACATGCTTCCAAGCTGTTTTTAAGAGGTGAGAGTGCCCTTCCCAACTCAAAGAAAAAAAATCTAAAATGTTACCTTAGATTCTTCAGCTAGTTACTTACAGGATGTACTAAATTTTAAGTTGGAAGTGATTTACATATTAGTATATGGGAAAAATCAGAGGAAATGAACCCATTTGAGGATTGATTAACTCTCATTGTTTTCAACATTAAGGATATTTAAATGACTACGAATGGATGGAAATTTGTTCTAAAATATTAGACAATTAAAAAAATTTATGAACATGTAGCCTAGATATCTGAGAGATGTAACCAACTAGCCAATGACTTCCCAGAAGCCATATATATTGTAGAATATACTTGTTTTTTTCTATGCATTTAATTTTAGTTGACTGTTTTACATTTTGCCTCATCATAATGGTATAAGGGTTATTTTATTTGTTTGGGCCCCTAGGCCTATTTTAAAAGCCAAATGAGAACCATCCAATCAAAACTAAGTAGAGAAATACAAACTTTGGCAAATTGGTCATTTGGAGGATTATCTGTTTGGGTAGTTGACTTTTGAAGAACTGACTTTCAACAAAATGACCTAGACACAGATTCAGTGGGTCAGTTTTTACTGTTTTAGGTTATATGAACAGCCTTTGTTTATGATACTTTACTAGTCCACAAAAGACCAACTCCAAAACCAAGAAATGGGCATGAAATAAAGAAGGCCAGATTCGGGAGTATCTGGATGGATCAGTCAGTTAAGCATCAGACTCTTGGCATTGGGCTCCACTCTGACAGCTTGGAGCCTGCTTGGGATTCTCTCCCTCTCCCTTTCTCTCTGCACCCTCCCCCCAATAAATAAATAAATGAATAAATAAACTTTTTAAAAGGGTAGATTTTAATTGGACATAAAGAAAAATGTGCTATTTTTAATTGGTTGACTTTCAATATGCTTAGACACTCATCTTTGAAGTTCTTTTCCGGGCCTATGAGGATAAGACCTCTCTCAATTCCAATCCAAGGATAATGGGAACGTCAAACACAGGGAAGTGCTAAAGGATCCAGGAATCTATGTAGAGGAAAAGTTCAGAGGAATGTAACTAAGGGGAAGGCAAAAGCTCGGAAAGCATTGGCTGGGCACAATAAGGACAATCTACAAGGATTTTAAGCATTTTACACTATTATTTGGAGAATAAGTGTGGACACAGACAGAAATATGATATCTACAACTGTTTCTTTAGAGGCATAGCCTGAGTGGAATTTCTGTGTAAATGATTTATTTGAGAGAATTGTCTCAGGAGAAAGGGAGTGAGGGAAGCAGAATGGCAGGAGAAAGTTAGGCATGGGTTTGGTCTCAGCTGACGTCCAGCTTCAGAACGCCAGAAGCAGTCCTGGAACCGGAATCCCACCTCGGAATTGATCCTTCCCAACGGTTGTCCATTATGGAGCGGCTGCTATTAACAACCCACACCCGATTTGTTTTGTAGCTTACTTTAGGCACTTGGGGACATTTATACCTATATTTGTGAAATGCAAAGTAGGAGTCATTAGCCATCCCTACCCCTTATGCATTAGGTAGTTGGTAATATGAGAGAACTAGATTTTCTATGACTATTTTTATGTTTATTAAATTCCAGGGGTAAAATTGAGACAAAATTGATCTTCTTTGGTCATTAAATCATGTTGTTGATGTTAGAGCTACAGAACTGGTTTTCACTGGTAGATACATTTAGCAGACTAAAGACTTCTTGGGTACATGCTTTCTCCTAAATTTCTTTTTTTTTTTTTAATTTTTAAAATGTCTTTAATTTATTTTGAGGAGGGAGATAAGCAGAGAGAGGGAGAGAGAGAGAATTCCAAGTTGTCAGCACAGAGCCTGACATGGGGCTTAACCTCACAAACCATGAGATCATGAACTGAGACAAAATCAAGAAACGGTTCCTTAACCAACTGAGACACCAAGGCGCCCCTTCCCTAAATTTCTTATATCATTTGTGCCATTAAAATATATTTAGATTTATGTGATTATTTTTCTTAATAAGAGCTGTGATTGTTTACTTGAACTTCATGGTGACACATGCAGTGGGACTATAAAATGGTTTTAACCAATCTTATTTACTTTGTGGGATGGCAAATGAGCTGACTTAGACCACAAAGTGCTGGGCTGGATTTGAAGATTGGCAAATGTTAATTCTGAGCGGCTTCAGTAGTGTCTCATTTCAGTTTACCACTGAAACAGTACACAAGCAGTGCAAAGGTTCCATGAATTGAGGATACAAATAACTGACTGGAAAGAGCTCGGCAAACTACTCCATATTTTTTAAGGAGACACGTCTATGGTTTAGGAGTTGGTAGCCTGTGGGCATTGAGAATCTTGCCTGGTGATCGATAGTAGCTGAGAAATGAAGGTATTTTATCCATTAGATTGGGACAGGGGCTCCCTTGGCACTCAGCTTTCCTTTTACTAGTATATAAGGCAATTCTGTCTATGCCACAGGTACTGTTTAATATCTTAATGCTGAATTAGTCCTATTACTATGGGCACACAAACATGATCAGTTTAACTATTGGAGATCTAGGGTGAGTAGGCTCATTGTGGGGTCAAAACACATAAATTAAATCTATTTCTTGACCAAAACAATCCAACTATATAAAAATATTCTAAATTATGTATTTAAAGACTGACTACAAGACTGGTTCATTAGTTTCAGAAAACTTGGTCAAATGCTAAATATTTGGTATAAATCAAGCAACATACATAGATTTGGTCACCACTTCAATAGGAATAGAACTGCTAAGATTCTGGTAAATTGGGGCACATGGGTGCCTCAGTCGGTTAAGTGGCTGACTTGGTTTCTGCTCAGGTCATGATCTCACTGTTTGTGAGATTGAGCCCCATGTTGGGCTCTGTGCTGAGATTGCCAAGCCTTCTTGGGATTCTCTCTCTCCCTCTCTCTCTCTCTCTCTCTGTGCCCCTCCTCTGCTTGTGCTCTATCTCAAAATAAATAAATAAACTTAAAAAAAAGACATACCGGTAAATTACTTTATGTGGAACACAGTAAGCACTTGCATTATGTATTTGGAGTGAATCATTCTATTTTCTATGCAACTTTACCTCAGGGAGTGTTCAACTATGTTTTACAAAATATATTAATGCATTTACCTCACACTGTAGTCCATTCTGTCTACAAAAAGTAAAGCATCATTCATACTATTGAAAGACTACTATTATCAGGAACTCCCTGCTGCCAACTAGGAATCTTGTGATTTTCATCCTCTAAAGCCCAGGGTGCAAACTTTACGTCTCGAAAAACACCTCACTTCTATCTCTGACCTCTGTGTCTCTTTCTCAAACATTCACACGTATCTTCTTTGGAAATCAGATTTCAACCTCCAGTTAATCCAGATACTTTTGGATGACAACCTCTTTAACTGGATTTCCATAGTTCAGTACAATTTTATGAACAACAGATCTGCCTGCTCTGTGTGTGTGTGTGTGTGTGTGTATCTGTGCATTTAGTATTCATTCATTAGTGATTGCTTATTCTAGCTACCGCCTAGAGTCAGGCCAACAGTTTGTATGCTCTGCATATTGTTTAGTCAACTAAGATAATTCACTCATGTTTTCCATTGCATTCATTGTCTACGAATGTTTTGGGATAGGAAATCATTGTATACCTATTTATTACTATAAAATTAATCAAGCCAATTTCATATATTGTGGAATCTCCTTGGAGGGTAGGGGCATACAATTCAATTATTTTATCCTTTAAAATTAATTACACCTATATAACATTAAAGGATTTATTCTATAGAGAAGTAATTGATAATTTAATTCCTCAGGCATATTTTAATAAATACTATAATAATGAATTTGATAACCATGACTCCTAAAGTATACTGTTTGAAGAAATGTAATGAAAATTCTTAGTGTTATTTCACTGGATTTAACAGATTTTGTGAATAGCAAATAAACAGAAAGAATTTTTTAAATTATGCCAAATTATATCATATAGTAAAGAAAAGAATAACAGAAGATGAATTTCAACTTCTCAAAAAATATAAGCCATATTTATATGTGGGAAAAAACTACTGTTTGGACTCCTTTATCCTGCAGCCCAGGAAATAATTCAGCAGCAGTAACATAAGAGTTTGCTCACGGCACTAAAACACAGGGATTAGTCGAGTACAGGTTGCACCTAACAATTAGGCTTGATAACTCACAATCATATTCTCCCTGAACATTTGGAGCTTTGATACTATCAAGATTTTTTATTCAAGTTTCAGAATCACCATATTAAGGATTTGAGTTTAAATTATCCATTAACAACTTTCTGGTCAATGATATTGAAATACAACACCCTTATATCTTCACTTTCACTCATCACCAGGCAATATGCTCCTATTTAGTGTTATAATGGGCTAAGGCATTTTGAGTAGTGTTTTTCTTTAAATACAGCTATTATTCCAGAGTTTTGCCAGCCAGTGACAGAAATCTAACCCCATGGCTCTAAATGAAAATTAAAAAAAAGAGAGAGAGAGAGAGAGAGACTTTTTGGCTCTGATAACTCTAAACCATGAAAAAGAATGTAATAGCTGAACCATGTCTCAGTGTCAGATTTCGTCACCATATCCCTTCCTCTGTTTCTAGCTGTAAATCCTCTTCAGTCTCTTAGTATTTTGTTTTCACCAGTGTCTGTGTCACCTTCTTCCAGATTCGCTTGTGTGGTTCTGCAGATGTTAACTATACCCCTGGATTCTAAGTTACGTACTTCACAACATAGAAAACTCCTGACTGTACTACTAGCCTGTTGGATCACTGACCTTTTGGGTAGAAGATTGTTTTTCCTTTTTTAAATTGAGATAGAATTTGCATAGCAAAATATTCATCATTTAATGTGTACAATTCAGTGCTTTTTAGTATACTCACTAAGTTGTGCAACCATCACCAATATGTAATTTGTTAACATTAGCTTATCCTGAAAAGAAACCTTTTATAAACTCCATTCCCCACCCTCTGTGTTTCCTCAGCCCCTGGAAATCACTAAACTACTTTCTGTCTCTATGGATTTGACTATTATGGACCTTTCATATAAAAGGTTCATACATGGGTTCCTGGGTGGTGTACTCGGTTAAGTGCCCAACTCTTAATTTCGGTTTAGGTCGTGATCTCGGGGTCACAAGATTGAGCCCCAAGCAATGGGTCACGAGTGCTGAGTGTGGAGCCTGCTTATGACTTTCTCTCTCCCTTTGTCTTTGTCCCTCCTCTGCTTTCTCACTGTCTCTAAAAAAGGAAAGGAAGGGAAAGGAAAGGAAAGGAAAGGAAAGGAAAGGAAAGGAAAGGAAAGG
>NW_024081066.1:1441162-1469072 GCF_003009895.1 Hyaena hyaena
GAAAGAAGAAAGAAAGAAAGAAAGAAAGAAAGAAAGAAAGAAAGAAAGAAAGAAAGAAAGAAAGAAAGAAAGAAAAAGGGAATTATATAAAATACGGGATATTTTGTGTGTGACCTTGTATTTAGCATAATGTTTTCATTCATGTTGTAGCATGCATCGACACTTGCATGGCTATATAACATTCCACTGTATGGACAGACTACTTTAGTTTATCCATTTACTAGTTGTTTCTACTTTATGGCTATTAAGAATACTATTGCTATTAATATTTGTGTTTTTAAGTGAACACATGTATTCATTTCTCTTGGGTATGGGCCAAACAGTCAAACTGCTGGATCACATAGAAATTCTCCGTGTAATTTTTGAGGAATTGCCAAACTGTTTTCCAAAGGTATTGTACTATTACATATTCCCATTAGCAATGTACGAAGGCTCTAATTTCTCCACATTCTCCCCAACAGCAGTTATTGCCCATCTTTTTACTCTAGCCATCCTAGCAGATATGAACTGGTATCTCATTGTGGTTTTGATTTGCATATCCCTGTGGCTGATGATGTTGAATTTTTTTCGTATGCTTATTGCCCATTGTATACCTCCTTTGGAGAAATATTTTGCCCATCTTTATTGAGTCATTTGCCTTTTTACTATAGAATTGTGTAAAAACTTTATAAGCTTTGCATACATACTATATAATAGACTTTTATCACATACATGGTTTGCAAGAATTCTATGTGCATTTGAGAAGAATGTGTAGTCAGTTATTGTTGGATAGATTGTTCTATAAATAACTATGTAGCTCTAGATGGCTTATAGAGTTGTTCAACTCTCTTCTTTCCTTCCTATTCTTCTGTCTAGTGGTCCTTTCTGTTACAAAACTATGATATTGAAGACTTTATCGATGATAGTTTAATTGTCCATTTTTTCAATTTATGTTTCATGGTTTTTGGGCCTCTGTTTGTCATATGTGTTTATGTTTAAAATTGTTATGTATCTTTGATGGATTGAATATTTTTAATTATAAAATAGTCATCTTTGCCTCTAATAACAATTTGTCAAAACGACTGTTTTGTCCAAGATTACAATAGTCACTACAGCTCTCTTTTAGTTACTGTTTACTTTTCCCATCCTTTTATTTTCAGTCTATTTGTGTCTTTGAATTTAAAGTGTCTCTTTTATAGACAGCATATAGTTGAACAATGTTTCTTTTTATCTATTCTGCCAATCTCTGCTTTTGATTGGAACTTTTAATATACTTACATTTAATGTAATTATTGATAAGGTATAATTTATGTGTCATTTTGCTACTTGTTTTCCATATATCTTTTTTTTAATTCTGTAGTTCTCTGTTACTGCCTTCTGTTGTGTTAAATGTGTACTTTTTAGTGTATAATATTGATTCTGTTGTTGTTTCTTTTAATATATATTTTTGATATATTTTCTTCTTTTAATGTTTATTTAATTTTGAGATAGAGAGAGAGACAGGGTATGAGTGGATGAAGGGCAGAGAGAAAGGGCAACATAGAATACAAAGCAGGGTCCAGGCTCTGAGCTGTCAACACAGAGCCTTACATGGGACTCGAACTCACAAACCCCGAGATCATGACCTGAGCCAAAGTCAGATGTCCAACTGACTGAGACACCCAGGTGCCCCTGAGATATTTTCTTAATGCTTGTCCCAGGTGATTACAATTAACATGTTATAACAAACTAATTTGGATCAATATACACTTGATTTAAAGAGTTTCCAAAAACTTTGTTCTTATATTGCTCTTTCTCCCATTTTATGCTTTTATTTTTATAATATATTCCATTCTTATACATTGAATGCCCATCAATAAAGATTTATAAGTATTGTTTTATGCAATTATCTTTAAGATCAAATGAGTGAAAAATAGTCACATAAAAGAAGAAATAGAAACCATCCTTTTATGTACTTATGTAGTACTTTTACTAGTGTCCTTTGTTTCTTTGTGTGGGTGGATTCGAGTGTTTTGTCTAGTGTCCTCTTATTTCACCATAAAGGGCTCTCTTCAATATTTCTTGTAGGATAAGTTTTTCTAGCAACAAATTCTTTCAGGTTTTATGTATCCAAGAATGCCTTAATTTATTTTTTGATATTTTAAGAATAGTTTTCTTGGATAGGAACTATTTGGTTGACAAACTTTTTCTCCCAGCATTTTAAATCTGTCATATCCTGGTATCCATGATTTCTGATGATAAATCACCAGCTAATCTTACAGAGGATTCCTTGTGCTCAATGAATTGCTTCTCTTTTGGTCTTGTTAACTTGTCTTTGACTTTCAACAACTTGAATATGATGCAATCAAGTGCAGATCTCTGTGAATATATACAGTTTAGACACTGTTGACCATATACAAGAAGTGCAGATTAATGTTTTTCGTGAAATTTGAGAAGTTTTGGGCATTATTTCTCCAAATACACTTTTTGCCTCTTTCTTTCTTTTCCTTCTAGTACTCCCATTATACACATGCTGAGGTCTCTGAGGCCAGTTCACTTTTCTTCATTATTATTTATTATGTTTCTTGGTGCAATGGCATGAATGTTTGTGTCTCTCCACAATTCATATGTTGAAATTTTAATGTCCAATATGATAGTATTGGGTAGTGGGGTGTTTGGGAGGAGCCTAGGTCATGACAGTAGTGCTCTCATGAGTGGGATTAGTGCTTTGTAAAAGAGACTCCACAGAACTTCCCAGCGAATTCCACACTGTGAGGATACAATGAGATGTCTGCAACTGAAAGAGCACCATCACTGACCATCCTGGCACCTTGATCCTGGACTTCTAGCCTCCAGAACCCTGAGAAACAAATTTCTATTGTTTATAAGATACTTAGTCTGTGGTACAACCCAAAGGGACTGAGACACTCAGACTGGATAATCTCATTTGACCTATCTTTAAGATTTTTATCCATGCATTGATATTCTCAGTTTGGTGAGATACTCTTCCCATATTTTCCTTTAATTCTTTAGACATGGTTTTCTTTAGTTCATTGGGTACATTTAAAATAATGATTTAAAATCTTTGTTTAGTAAAATCGATGTCTTATTTCCTCAATATAGTTTCTATTGTTCTATCACATATTTTTCTTGTGTATAGTCCATACTTTGTAATTTATCTACATGCTACATAACCTTCATTCTAAAATTGTACACTTTAGGGGCACCTGGGTGGCTCAGTCAGTTAAGTGTCTGGCTTCAGCTCAGGTCATTATCTCACGGTTTGTGGGTTCAAGCCCTGCATCAGGCTCTGTGCTGTGCTGACAGCTAGCTCAGAGCCTGGAGTCTGCTTCAGATTCTGTGTCTCCCTCTCTCTCTGACCCTCCCCTGCTCATGCTATCTCTCTTTCTCTCAAAAAATAAATAAAACATTAAAAAAATTAAAAAAATAAAATTGGACCCTTTAGATAATACAGTGTGGCAACTCTGGAAATTAGATTCTCTCCCATCCATAAGATTTATTTTGGTTGCTGCTTATTGTTGTGGTAGCTATTTGTTTAGTGACTTTCCTGAACTAGCCCTTTAACATTGGTATTGTTTATTCTATGCAGCCTCTGAAGTCGTTGCATAGTAAGCTTGATGGTCAGCTAGTAATTGGAGAGAGATTCCTTAAATGCCTTAAATCAACAATGTCCCATTTTGCTGAGTGGCTCTGTATGCATTTGGGGACAACCTTCAATATTCACAAAAGCAGTTTGTCACTCTGCCTTAGTCTTCATTTCCTGCTCAGGTAGAGCTTCAAGGAGAGCCAAAGGTCAATGCTTACAGCTTTTTTCAACTTTCCCAGGCATGCAGAGACCTATGCATGTACATAGACTTCTAGATTCCTATAAATATCTTGGAGATTTTAAAAGCCCCCTATAGACATTTCATTCTTCAATTTTTTTCTTTAAAGTCTTTCAGTTACCTTATCATTTTCCCCAATCATTACTGCCACATCTGGCAACTCTAATGTTAAACAACTGCTGCTGATTACTTTTAAAAATGCTCCTAGGGAGGAGAGTGTTCATACTGGGTGAGCTCTAGCTGAGGTCAAATAAAGGCAAGCGCTGGGATAGAGTTTTCGAGGAAACTTCTGGATGGCTTAAATAATGGCAGTTATCTGGGAATGGGGCTTTGAAAGAGCTCTAGTTCCATTCTGTCCCCTGTCATGGCTGCTAGTCTGCCAGTTATCACCAGGGTTGTGGGACTGCTAATTTTTAAGACTACTCTGAAATTTGTGAGAGGGCTCTAGGGATATGGAAAATTAAAATTCCACAAGGCTCATTGATGTTACTGAGATCTAGGCATTTCTTTTAAATAAATACTTTCCAGTTTGTTGCAGGCTTTTTGTTCATTTCTGCTAATTTAATTTCTGTTAATTTATTTTTGTTAATTTAAAAAGTTGATTTTGAAAATTTTGGCCAATGTTATGGTTTCTTTTATTGAGTAGAGAATGTTTGAGGGTTC
Source organism: Hyaena hyaena (assembly GCF_003009895.1). NCBI lineage: Eukaryota > Metazoa > Chordata > Mammalia > Carnivora > Hyaenidae > Hyaena > Hyaena hyaena. The sequence continues at coordinate 1,445,629 of NW_024081066.1, forward strand.
TTACTGTGTCCTTTCCACTGATGTCATCTGCCACCTAATGTGTAAGAATTTGAATTTATTATTTTCTTCTGGATTGCAACCAAGAGCATCTTCACGGATACCCTTCTCCACTCAGTATAATTTGTGGCTGCCAGTTCTGACTTTAGATGTCTTTTTGAAGAGCTAGTTCGTACTTAATAAAATCTTGGGATAAACTCAGATTGACAGAACCTAACATGTCTATCCATGTCCTGTACAGTCACTAAGACATGAGAGTGTTAGTTCCTCAGTTGTACCAGCTGAGGGCTCAGATGAAAACTGAAGTGAAACTGTGCTGGCAGCCCCTACCTGGGCCACATTATTAGAGCAGGGAGAAATAGTTTCCTCAAAGGAAAGTGATGTTGTTCTGAACATAGAGAATGAGAAATGAGAAACTATCATGTTCTGGTCATTCACAACATGGCAAAATCAGAAGAGAAGTTATATAGTCTTGTCATTCTGCTTTGGTTTCTTCCATGTTCCATACTCCATGTACTCTCAAATTCTATGCATGAACTTCAACTGTGAACTATGACTTCCCTGATCTGTAGCAACAGTGAAAGGCTTTGGCATAAGGGATTCTGTTGGAAGGAGGAGGAAATACTAAAAGACAAAATAAATAGCATTCTACTTATCAGAAATCATATACTATGATTTTTCACAGATAACAAAAATAATGGCATAATATCAACCACCAAGTGTCTAGCATATTACACGAATTCAAAAATAAGCAATCAAGCAGAATTTTTTTTTTTTTTTTGGTTAGAAATTTTGATAAAACACATTCATGACTTCATTTTAATCAGTTACTATGTTGCTGTTGAATGGTGTCATAATTCCAGGGGTTAATGATTTTCATATATATTTTTTATTTATTTCACTTTTAGAAACAGTTCTTTTCACCCAGCGCATGGATTTGGATAAAAATTTGAAGTGATTGTCTAAGTTATATTCTTATATATAACAATATGCCACTCTTACATTTCAATAAAAATGTTTCCCTCCATCCCTTCTCTTAGTTCAAAATGTTATACACAGTTCAGACAATAGCGCTATCAATTAAAACAGTACAATATTGTTGAAACAAGTTATGATTTGATATATATTCTAAATGAAGTAGAGAAGGGGATATTTTATATCTTATATGGACTGATCAAATTTAGGCTAAGGGTATAATTTAAATGTCTGGATATCCAATAGGAACAGTAAAATAGTTATTCTATTCCTTTTCCATGTAGAAATAAATATTTCATAACTTTCAGACTGTTAGAAATTCTTTCACTTTTAGATGTTAGAAATTCTTTTTTTTTTTTTTTTTTAGAAATTCAATATTATTCTATATTCTGTGTTTTGGGGTCATTGCCAGTATAATCTTCAGGGATGTAGATAAGAAGGGACTGATAATGAAAATGAATTATGAACTGCAGCTATTTGCTGTGTATTTAACCTTCCTTGCAACTAGACACTATCAGCAGTAAGGCAAGAGGTTGTTTACTTGCCAAGTCCTTGATAATTATTTGGCTGAACAGAATTTTAGATTCCAAAGACTCTCATAGATAGACATGGTTTTATTTATCATCCATTCCACTATTTATTTGATACATGAAGTCATCTTCAAATGTTATCTTTCATCTTCAGAATACATTCAATGACTGGAAACCCAATTTCCTAATGAAGAATCCATTCCAATTCCAAATACCTTCTAGAAACTTGTTTGTTGTATAAGCTGCAGTTTGACTTGAGATTTCAAATACTGCACTTAGTTTTGCTCTAAATTAGTAGGGAAAATTGAAAGACTTACATACCAGACTATTGAGAAACTTCATACTAGGTTACAAAGATATAATTCAATTTAGATTTTTTCATTGAGTTAATGAACTATAATATTAGACTGATAAGATATTGTTATTATAGTCCAATAAGATATTTGACAGTTTTTTTTTTATTATGATAATGAGAAAATAGGGAGTGGGTGGTGGGCCACCTCACTGCCTCAGTCACTCTAGCGTCCAGCTCTTGATTTTGCGTTAGGTCGTGATCTTATGGTTTGTGAGTTTGAATCCTGTATTGTGCTCTGTGCTGACAGTGAAGAGCCTGCTTGAGATTCTCTCTCTCTCCCTCTCTCCCCCCCCCCCCCCCGATCTCTCTCACAAAATAAATAAACTTTAAAAAAATGGAAGGGGCAGTGAATTAATCTATAATAGCTGAGTGAAAAAATGTCCCCCAAAGGATGTTTATTAAGAGATTTCTGTTAACGGGAAGTTTCATTGCAAAAGCTCCTTTCCTTGATCTTGTCTCATTCAACAGACATGCAAAAATTTTGTCAATATTTTGCATTAGAATGAAGAAAAGGATATTTATCAATATGTAGATGACATGATATAGAGAAGAGGAGCTCTTACATGTAATGACTAACAGAATCGGAATCCAAATGATTATGGAACATTAGATGTAGAGGCTATACTTAATCCTCCAAACTTTTAATGGAGAGAAAAAAAGTCTTAAGACAAACAGTGGAGGTCTATAGCTTAGAAACATATGAAGAAAATCTAAGAATTGTAGGTGACTGAAAGCATATGAATAACGCAGTGACTAGGAAACTAAAACCCACTGTCTGTTTTTGTAAATAAAGTTTTATTGAAATACCACCATGTTCATTCATTTACATATTAAGTTTGTCTGTTTTCATGCCACAACAGAATTGAGTATTGCAACAGAACTTTATGGACCTCAACAACTAAAATATTTACTACCTGGCCATTTATAGAAAAACTGTGCTGACCCCTAGTCTAATGCAAACAATTTTTGTTAATAAATATAAAGTTTCCATGTGTGGGAAATAGTCCCCAATGCTTTCTGGACTATTTCTCAGTTTTCTCCTTATTAAAAATTTCAGTCTGGGCCCCATGATTTGCTAGGGACATGAAACATTAACAACTACCCAGAAGAGACGTAGAGGGGCTGCAAAGAAGCCATGTTGAAGATGAGTAGTAAGTACACTGGAAATAATTAGCTTACAGGAGAGAAAATGAAAATAAGATGGCTATACTTGTTTCAAATATATGAAAGATAATTAAGTAGAAGAGTTATTTGCTATAGCTTCAAGCTTCAGAGAGCAGACCTGGGAAAATGGGTTAATGAAATATATAGAGTTAAGGTTTAGCATGACAAAGAATAACCTACTGGTTATAATTATCTGAAAATAAAAAGTAGACTCCCATTTGTGAAAAGAATCAAGACAGGCAGTCATTTCTGCTTTTTGGAATCAGTTTACATTGTCTGAGGAACGAGGAGAATCATACTTTAGATGAATTTTGAGTCCCTACAAATACTGATACTGACCCACCACTCATCTAACACCAGACTTTATTTTTCCCTAACTGGTTTCCAACTTTGATCCTATCTGTTTCCACCCCTCGACCTGTCTGGTTTTGAGGAATATAGCACAAGTTCTAATTACCCTGTCCTGACATTCATCTTTGATTTTAGATGTAATTGTACTTTATTTTATCTTAACGATTATAATTCTGGCTTGAGACTATATAGTAGATACCTGGCCCAAATCCAACCGTGTGATCATACTTACTCATGCCACAAATATCCATTGATCACCTACTATCTACCAGGCATTATTCCAGGACCCAGGGGTATAGCAATGCTTATTGTTCACAACTGATCTGTTTCTGGGCAGCATCTTCGATGAACCTTATTTTCTTATCCACTTGTGTAAGAAGGATAATATTCACAGTAGGCTACTATTTTTGTACTGCTTAAAGATATCTATTTCATTTAACACTTAAGTGATACTACTTGGTAGGTACTGTCTTAAGTAAATCTTTACAAATCTTTACAAATACTAGCAAATCTTTATAAATACTAGATTATTTAATCCTAGTGACATGTCTACAAAATAGGTTGTATTATTATTCCCATATTACTGATCAGAAAATTGAGACCAAAGAAATTCAATAACGTACCAAAGGTTACCAAAAGTGCTAGAACCCGAGTTCAAATACAGGCAGTCTATCTCTAGAATTCCTGTCTCAACAACAAGAAATTGAGTAAGAGTTCTATTAGTTTAGATGGAGGTGTTTTCCCTTTCCTTTCCCTTCTCTGATCTTACTTATATTACCCAGAAAGTCTCTTTCAAGGGAAGCCATCCCATGAGAGTCCTGAGCCTGAAAACCACATCCATTTTCTGAGTTCCAGGAGGTATTTGTTAGATAAGAGCCTGACAGATCTTAGTATAACTGTAAAGGGTAAATTCAGAACTCTGCTTGATTCTACCCTAAGTATTGGGTTAAAGAAATGGAGAAGCAAGAGCTAGAGGGAAAGGAGGATGGGAGAGAAAGCTGAGTTGGACATGCAATCTTGTAAAAAGAACAATTATCTAATGCCCACAAAGAATATTCTTCAAGTACTGTGGTCACTTTTACAAAATATATCGCTCATGTATAAAATAGAAACTCTCAAATAGCCTCCATTAGGAGACAATAAGGGCTGTTTATTTTTCATGCTTATATTATGCCTAATTGCCAGGTGTAGCCCATAAAACTAAAGCTGTTTCCTTTGGTAATTCAAGTACTTCACTAGGAGTAGAGCAGAATTCACCTGTGCATATAGATTTTTAAAAAGGCAGCTTGTATATTAAAGGAACACTCTTAAGTACGTGCTTGTCCACAAGTCTACTTTCCTCCGGGTATTGTCCAAGTTTTGGTCCAGTCTTGTATATCAATCTATATGTTCGTTTGTCATACGGTTTCCTAAGTCTTTACTGATCCTTTACATATCATCATGACTCCACTGGACCGGTATATATTTCAGAAAAGTCACTGAAAAAAAGTCACTTTATTTCAGAAAAGTCTTAGTAACATCTTGCTTATGGTTTATACAGTGAAAGGAAATTTACAGTGCAGATTGTGTCCAGTTGAAATACATTATAAGCTCCTGCCTCCCTTCCTTTCTTCCTGATTCCGCCCCCCCCCCCCTGTTTTTTGTTTTGTTTTGGTTTGGTTTTTTTTCATGTATCAACTGTCCAATATATGTTAGGTTCTAAAGCACAAAAAGGAAGCACACAATATCTGGTCCTTTACCTCAGAACTTATCCCACAGAGGGGAATCTCTAGAGAAAGATAATATATACTGTATTGAAGCTATGCCCTGAACACTATTATGTTATAAAACCCAGAGAAAGGGTATCATTTATTATTTATTGGATAAATACTTAACATGTGTCAAATAAGCATTAGGCCTTGTGCTAGACGTTGACAGGAGATGAAGTAGAGACAGAGATTGCAGACAGCTCTTTGAAGAGTTTTGTGGTGCGAAAGGGTGGAGAAATTATAACCTAACACGTTCTAGGGAGGGTAAGTTGGGTGACCAGAAGGCAGACTTTTGTGAAGATGGAAAAGATGCAAGAATGGGGGACAATGGATAGTGCAGAATAAAAAGGAGGTAACTGAAGGATCAAAGTCCTTGAAGAGGAAAGAGGAAGACGGATATAGGTCACAAGTGAAGGTGCTGACTGAGATAGGTGCAGAGGCTGTGCTTTGATGATAACAGAAGAGAAGATGAGATTTTGTGGCCAGAGATGGAGGATGGGGTTATGAAAAGATGAGTCCTTTGTCAGCTGCTTGCACCATTTTTTTTTTTTTTTTTTTGTATAAAGTGAAGGAAGGAGGGATGTTGGGTACTTTGAGGTACACAGAGAAGGAAAAATAGTATTTGGTTTAGAGAGCAAGAAAGTGAGTTTACTAGGTAGGTAGACTTTCTCAGAGTTTTAAGTGCTTATTTGAGATTTTGCTCTTTAATTTGAAGGGAGTCAAAACAGAAACTTTTCTTCAGCCAGGTCCTGTGATTTAATATGTACAGTTACAGAGTAAGCAAATGGGTGGATTTAATTACTGTGGAGTTTTCCAAAGTGAGTCCATTAGAAAAAGGGGTAAACAAGGGTGTTTTTATGGAAGTAGTTATAGTGGCGAGTCATGAAATAGGAGCTGAATGAGAAAGAAAGTAAAACATTACTGAAAAATTTTAAAAACACTTTTTGATTTTGCTCATTATGAGCTTCAAAATTTCCCTCCATTACATGGGTAGGATATGGCTGATAGAAGGGTATGTGTGACAACATCTGAAGGGGAACTTTACCTCAAAATTTTTTTAAAAAGCAAAATGAGAATAGTGAAAAAGAAACTTTCTAATAAGTTCTACATTTTATGACACATACAATGAATTATTAATGATGGATAATGTGTGCTGATCAGCCTGAAATTTCTTCTGAATCTAAACTGTTGAGAAACTTTAATCCATGAACTTAAGGGAATAGGTATGGGACAGAATAGTCTATTCTGCCCTCTAATTTGCTATTATATTTGGTCTAAGGTGGTGGCTTCGTGCTTTAAGGACCTTATTAGTTATTACAGAATGCTTTTAGTATCTGTTCAATAACTTGGAGATGGCTCCAAGCTACTGTAGCTCTCTGTCTCTTTAGTTTTTGATTTTTGTATGCATTCATGACCTCTTCATTCCTAGTATTTGTTGTGTAAAACTTCTATTTTTTTATTACATGGAAAAGGTGCATATAGAATCCCCTTCAGTAGAACTATGGACAAAACAATCTAGATCAAACTTTGGCAAACTATAACCCAAGGGCTGAACCTGGCCTGCCACTTGCTTTTCTAAATAAAACTTTATTGGTACATAACCACACTCATTCATCGATGTATTGTCTATGGCAGAGGCGAATAGTTATGACAAAATCACATGGGTTGCAAAGTCTAACTTTACTGTCTGACTCTTAACAGAAAATATTTACTGATCCCTGGTTTAGAAGAGCATTACGTATATACCTGAGGTCTCGTAGTGCAAGGTTCTGTTAGCCTCTCTTTATTTTTTTATTTTTTAATTTTTTAAAATATTTTTATTTATTTCTAGGAGAGAGAGAGAGAGACAGCGTGAGCAGGGGAGGGTCAGAGAGAGAGGGAGTCACAGACTCTGAAACAGGCTCCAGGCTCTGAGCTGACAGTCAGCATAGAGCCCGACGCGGGGCTCGAACCCACGAACCGTGAGATCATGACCTAAGCGAAAGTTGGACGCTTAACCGACTAAGCCACCCAGGCGCCCCTGTTAGCCTCTCTTTAGCAAGTGACTGCAGTGCATGACAGAAAGATAGGTCACCAAGGACTTCTCTAACTTACCTACCCCACCTTGAAGTCTGTAGCCAGCTCCTTACAGTTGCCAAGAGTTGCCGGAATCCTTGCTGCTCACTGTCCGGCTGTCCCAAGAGTTCTCTTGCTCTTGACTAAGATTAAACCTGTAAGCAGAATGGAACAGCTTTACAATTGATTTGGGAAACAATGCAGAGTTTGCTACTCTTAATTCTTTAATTTTGAAATTTTTGTTTTTCCTATGTTTTGAGGAAGAGAGACAGGAGGAAAGTTGCTTTCACTGATCTCAGTCAGTGAATAACAGAGTTGAAATCAAACAGACCAGAACTCAGTGCTCTTTCCTGAGATGCAAAGTTCCCACCTCTCAGGCCTGCTGGATTATGCATGCATCAAAATGTGAATGGAGTTCCTGGGAGTATGATGTTTATTCTCACAATAGGTCTAATGCTGAGTGAAAGAACTAATTGAAAAATCAGAAGAATTTTGTCTTTAAGTGCTCCTGTTAATCACTACATTCATCCATTTGAATTCTGATGAACTGGGTTTTTGCTGTGGAAATTCTTATCACAATGGTCTGACTCTAACTTGTGCCCTGCCCGTGGCTTTGATTTATAATGTGCTTCTTGTTGTTTGCCAGCTCTTTTTGAAACTGCAGAATGGAAAGAAATGTTTTAAACAATGTCACATCCAGAAGGTGATTTCTGGGAGCTTCAAATGCAAGCTTTCATCTTTCTTCCAGGTTAGCCATCCGCTCAGGCTGCTGAATAGCACTGGGGCTTCTTGGACACATTAGGGATTCTGGACAGGTTTCATCCAGACACCCTTGTGCTCCTTGCCATTCTAATAGTGGCATTTTGTCTCTCAGTGGAATCTTGTCACATTACATTTAGGGGAAGTGATTTGTTTTTGTTTCCAGGCTGTAGCTTCCCAAAAGCTATGATCACATGAGTTAACCAATGTTAAATTCATTTCCCAACGTATCCTGTTCTCCAGCCTAAAGAGAAGGAAAGCAGATACTGCTTATTTTTTCTCTTGTGTTCCCTTGAATTTTCCTCAAGTTTTTGCTGGGCTGGTAAAGATGAGGAAAATGCGAATCAGGGTGGCAAGGAAAGGAGTTATAAAGGGAATATCGATGACAGGACAATTTTTTGTTTTGTGTTGTGTTGTTTTTAGCCATGGGAGAGATAAAGAGGGCTAAGTCAAAATGCACTAGGGTTTTAGGACTGTGGTCTGGGAATTTAGGTAGCATGTGTTTTTAGTGTCTGCTATATCACACGTGTAGAGTTAAGGTATAAACTGGTGAAGGTGCTGGAAAAACATACAAATTGCCATGAAGGTTTTCCCTATTCTTTAAAAAAAATTTTTTAATGTTTATTTATTTTTGAGAGAGGGAGAGAGAGAAATAGAGTGTGAGTGGGGGAGGGACTAAGAGGGAGAAAAGCTGTCAGCACAGAGCCTGATGTGGAGCTCGAACCCACGAACTGTGAGGTAACGTCCTGAGCTGAAGTTAGACACTTAACAGACTGAGCCACCCAGGTGCCCCACCCTCCACTATTTTTTTTAGAGAAAAATCACCCCTTCCTTCCTTCCTTTCTTCCTTCCTTCCTTTTTCCTTCCTTCCTTCTTTTTCCCCTTCCTTCCTTACTCCCTCCTCCCCCCCCCCCACTTTGTATGATTGTGACTTAAATATATAAAGAATGTATGGAGGTTTCTTCACCCTTCCTGTCCAAAACAGGAAACTGCTTGGCAGCAACAGTATGGAAAGAAAGAGATACTCTATAAGATCTGAGTCAGAAAACATTTACCATAATTGGCAAAATGGGTAGTTTGGGATTTATGTTCAGGATCATCTACTATTTTAAGAGAGTTATACTTGTATGATGAAAAATTTAGGTTTATGTTCTCTTTTTCTCCCCTTTCCCTTTCTCCCTCCTTTCCTCTTTTCTTTCCTTCCTTCCTTCCTTCCCTCCCTCCCTCCCTCTTTCTTTCTTTCTTTCTTTCTTTCTTTCTTTCTTTCTTTCTTTCTTTCTTTCTTTCTTTCTTTCTTTCTTTCTTCCTCTTTCTTCCTTTCTTTCTCTTTCTTTGTTTCCTTTCTCTCTGATGAAAACATCTGTTCCACTTCAAAGATTAAAATAATCATAGAGTTGGGTGCCTGTGTAGCTCAACTGGTTAAGTGTTTGACTTCAGCTCAAGTCATGATCTCAAGGTTCATGAGTTTGAGCCCCTTATCAGGCTCTGTACTGACAGCTCAGAGCCTGGAGCCTGCTTCACATTCTGTGTCTCCCTCATTATGTCCCTCCCACACTCATGCTTTGTCTTTCTCTCTCCCTCTGAAAAATAAATACATTAAAAGTAATTTTTTAAATAATCATAGACTTGTAAATTATAATGTAGATTTGTGGGAAGATTTCTGTGACTTACCTAGTAATTCAGCTTAAGTTAGAAAGTCAAAACCCAAATGAGAGAGAAAGGGAGGAAGAAAGGAGCTATTACTTAAAACTTGTTTTACCCAGTGAAAATGTCAGAAAATGAGATCCAAATTCTGGGTTCCCTCCACACTTCACCATCTATCCTGGATGTTATTTTTGTTTGTTTTAATGTTAAAGAATACAATCACAGAAAAAGCAATTCTAAGAAGACTATCACTAATATTATAGCTATAATTGCAAAATAATCTGACTATAGCCTATTGACATTTATCAGTTATTGGTTTTTATTTAAAAATTTTTTAACATTTATTTTTCTTAGAGAGACAAAGACAGACGGAGCATGAGGGAGGGAGGGGCAGAGAGTAAGAAAGAGACACAGGATCTGAAAGAGGCTGCAGGCTCTGAGCTGTCAGCACAGAGCCTGATGTGGGGTTCGAACCCATGAACTGGGAGATCATGACCTGAGCCGAAATCAGATGCTTAACCAACTGAGCCACCCAGGTGCCCCTATCAGTTATTAATTTGTGTAGTCATTCAATAATCACTGAGTGTGTTCACTCCATGCCAGGTATGGAGCTATACAGTACGGGTAGACATCTGAATAAAATGGCACACCCACCCTTTATCCTCAATAGGCTTAAAGTCTTTCTATAACACTGGTGAATTAATTAAACGATCAAAATAATAGCCAAACTATTTCAGTTCTCCAAACGATTATATCTTTCTGGTCAGACAATAATTATACAATAATTCTAGCAACTTGGCAATACCTTTCTTGAAGTCGACTTATTTTTTTACAAGGTATTATAACATCTAGATGTGAAGAAAAGTGGAATAACTAAATGGGATGGAACTTTTATTTTTATTGTGTTATTTGAGTATTAACTGCAAAATATAAACAGATATTGTAAGGATGTAAAGGAAGATAGTGCAGGGGAAAGGTCAATGGACTGATTGAGTTTAGGACTTTATATAATTCTATTACCCTAAGAATTCACCTTCCAGACCCACAGGCTGCCGTGAGACAGTGAGAAATGCAGGTGCATCTCTAAGACCTGACTCCACCATTTACTAGCTAGGGGACTTTGGATGCACAATGTCACATTATTTTTAATCTGAGTTTCAGACTTTTTTTAAAATAGCCACAATAATAATTACTAAATCACAGGAATAAGGATGTGAAATCCACCAAATGAAAACACTTTATAAACTCTAACATTTAAAGGAATTTTAATATTAATAGACAACCAGTTTGAGGATATTGTATATATATGAGCACATCTTTCTGTTTCCACAATATTTTGCAATGCACAAATATTCCCTTTTAAACTGTTTTCTGGGGGCATCTGGGTGGCTCAGCCGATTAAGCATTTGACTTCAACTCAGGTCATGATTTCACAACTCATGAGTTCCAGCCCCCTGTCGGGCTCTGTGCTGACAACTCAGAGCCTGGAGCCTGCCTCAGATTCTAGGTCTCTGTCTCTCTTTCTGCCCCTTCCCTGCTCACACTTTGTCTGTTTCTCTCTCCAAAATAAATAAACATTAAACTTTTTCTGTTTTGTCCTTTTCTCTAATGTTTAGTTAATTTTCTTAGTTGATACCTGTTACCTGCCCCATTCCTTCTCCATTTCTCTTCATTATATTTGTAAGTCAAAATTTGATATTAATTGTGACAGATACACCTAATTGTGAGGTTAATAATGAAAGTAAAATTATAACTTAATGTGAATTTTGGTGCTGTGGAGATCTCAAATCTTGAAATCCTCAAATATTTTTTTTTCTTATTTACCCATATTTGAGTCTAATTAAAACAGCATTTCCACATGCATTAGATTTTCAATTGTGTTTTTCTTTAAAAAAAACCATTATCAATACTGCGATGATGATTTTCATCAGTTTTTGTTACAAAAATAGAATATTATCCAAATATTCTGGTATGTTTAGAACATCTGAAGGGTTAAATCGGCTTTACTTGCCTTCCCTGGGAACCAACCTCTACTCTCTCAGCATTTTGCTTTTACTTCTATGAACAACACTTAGTCCACCTCTTTTGTAAGTTGAGTGCTCATCTTCTGACTTCTTTACTTACTTACTTTATTTATATTTTAAAGTATCTATTTATTTTTGAGAAACAGAAAGAGAGAGAGAGGGAAAGAGACCAAGTGTGAGCCAAGGTGGGGCAGACAGAGACAGAGACACAGGATCTGAAGTGGGTTCCAGGCCCCAAACTATCAGCACAGAGCTGGATGCAGGGCTTGAACTCACAAATGGTGAGATCATGACCTGAGCCAAAGTTGCTTCACTGACTGAGCCATCCAGGTACCCCTGTCTTCTTTACATTAAAACTTTTTCAGGATAGGACTTAAGTTCTCATCCTATCTCTATCATCAGCGCTAATCCTAATACCTAACAATTATGTTCAATAATGTTTGCACAATAAATTATTTGCACTGAAAATATAACATGGAGAGGCATCTGGATGGCTCATTCAGTTAAGTGTCCAAATCTTGATTTTGGCTCAGGTCGTGATCTCACGGTTGGTAGAATCAAGCCCAACATTGCTATCAACATTGGGCTCTGCTAACATTGCAGAGCTTGCTTGGGATTCTCTCTCCCTCTCTCTCTGTCCCTCCCCCACCTGCATTCTATCTCTCAAATTATATCAACTTAAAAAAAATAAAACAGTTCTCTATAAGTAGCTTTTCAATGGAATTTCTAAAAAATATTTTTAGAAATAGAAGACTTTCTCTGGCTATCGTTTATATGCAGATGTTCACATATGATAATCAGATTAGATTTACCAATAGCCCTTGAGTTCTTACTGTGTTTAGCAGAAGCCTTAAGGATTTACAGTGATATGTTCATAATATCAAAATTACTCACTTTGTTAAGAATCTTGAATATTTGCATATATTATTTTAGTACAATGGTAGAAACACCATATAATAAACTTTGGTTGTATTAAAACAAAATTTATGAAAATCCTAGACTTCAAACTTTATTAATTGATGTAAAAGTTTATTAGAATCAAAACCAAAATGTATAATAAGCAATAAAGACTGTTTTATAGATATTAATTCTGTTTAAACTATTTTACAATACAATACAAACCAAATCAACATTTTAATAAGACTTGTCTTTATAAAACCATTAGAAAGCTTATTTGAAATAATAAGTGAGCAAGCATAACCAAAAATTTAATTATATAATAAGCTGGTAGATGGGAATTGCACTAATAGATAATAAAATATGATTCATCTAAAAAATCAGTACAATACATTGGTACTATTTTATAAAGCAAACAAAAAATATCATCTTATAAGACTACCATAAAAACAAACAGAACAAAATAAAATACAACATAGCATAAAGTCCTGAAATTGAACCAAGTATGGGTAATATATAATAATGCTGATGTTAGTACATAATAAAATTATGCTTCCAAATTATTGGGAAAGTTGTGTATTACTTAGCACCAAGTCTTATTTTTTTCATAAAAAATACATCATGGAAAACTAGTAAAAACTACTATTGAATATATGATAGCAAAGAATTAATGGTTTTAATATATAGGAGCTTTGCCAGTCAATAAGAAAAACCTAAGTGTATTAACAGAAGAATAGGTAAGGACAGGACAAGAATTTCTAGGAGAAGAAATACAAAGATATCATAGGTTCATAGAAACCATGCTAATTGCACTAAATCCAATGTTTAGAAATTAAATAAACTATGTTATCTAATGTATATTAAGAGCAACAATAATTTTTAAAAAATCAATTTTGATACACCTTGCATATATGTACAGAATAGGTTTGCTGAGTATCATGGGCAAATTTAACTCTATCCTTTCTTGCAACTCACCAGCAAACATAACAAATAAAAGTAATTTTAAAACACTGTATCAAGACAAAAAAAGAAAAAAAAAGAAAGGAAATGCCTGACTTGAATTGGAACAGAAGTACATGGTTTCTTTTTTCCTCTGGAGAGAAAATTAGCAGTATTTACCAAAATCCCTAACAGTAAGCATTCCATTGCCCTCCAGAAGTTACATTCCTAGAAATCTTCCTTAAGGAACTAATTGAGGATGAAGACAAATATTTATCTAACAAGATATATTACAGAACATTGTTTATAATGGAGAAAAATGGCATTTAGTTAAACGACCCTCCACGGGGATATTAAACAAATGATGATAAAGTCTACAATGGAAGGCATATATTCATTTATAATCACATCCTCAAAGAATATTTAATTACACGAGTATGTCTATGTATATCTATGTCTATCCATGTATGATATGATATGATATATGTAGGAAACAGTATGAATGATATGATACAATTTTTGCAACAAGCTTCCTTACATTCGGAAAAAAGCAAGTATAATACACATTTGCGGATGGTTCCCTTCATCATTGGCCTTGACGTCATAGTCAAAATGGCTGTTAGGTGCAGATGCTCCATCTTACCCATGTACTTTTCAGGCATTCCTTTAACCACAGAATCTAATCGGTCTTTGCACATTCCACTCCTTGGTGAAGTAAGCACCTCTCTAGGAAACCAGCACCCACACGGGCCAGTCTTATAGGCATGTCCACCAATCATCATCATCAATCATGATTCCCATGCACTTGCTTTGACCTAGTTTTTAAAAATGTTCCAGAGAAATGTGAATTTCTCCAGAAATCACCTGGAGAGACAAGGAGCTAAGTAGTTTAGACGGTAACTGATATCTACTTAAATTATTACTCATCATTACTTAAATGAGAGTAATGAGACCCAAAGAGCATAAGGCATAGAACAAAAAGCAGTTTGAGAACGTGATAAAGAAAAATGTAAAAGCAAAACACAAAATCTTTGCTTTACTCCTATAAAATTTTGTCTCAATGTTGACAACTTGTGACAAGATACAATTTTGGTAAAGCTTCCAATGTTATTACATTTTCAGTCATTCATGAAAACCAGGGTGCTCTTAGTGAGTATTATTTCGTAAATGAGCATCATACTATCTATAGCTCAATATTTGGCATGATACACTGCATTAGTGCCCTGGCTGAAGAACATAATATATCTGGTAGCTTTAGCATGGAATCACTCTGATCATTTTAGTATAGCCCAGGCAGAGTTTTTTTCCTGGTATTTGTATCCTCTAGCTCTCACATTTACTTGCTAAGAGTCAGTTGAGTGCCGACTATAAAAAGTAAAGTACTGTACTTCTCTAGTCCTGGACATCTTACCTGCCTCAAATCCACTTCTTAGAGGAGGGTAACTTAAGTCTTTTTAAAAATTTAACATTCTTAGGAGCACCTGGTTGGCTCAGTTGGTAGAACATGCAGCTCTTGACCTCAGAGTTGTAGGTTCAAGCCCTGTGTTGGGTATGGAGATTACTTAAAAATAAGATCTTAGAAAATGTAACATTCTTAGTTTCATAAAAATTAGGGCACTACATGGAGGCAGATGCTGGAACATCTCCTCAATGAAAATTATCAATTGGCTCTGAATCAGAAAAAAAAAATGCTCTCCATTTAATTAGTAATTGCTCTGGATTTTTCTTCATTGATCTTTATGTGGAAAAATGCTCTCACTGAGCTAATCTAATGCCAAGTCTGTGATGTAAGATGCTTTTATTGCTTTGACTTTGTAGTAATATGAGGAAAGAACAGCTGCTAATGAATTCTGAAGGAGGCAGTAAGTAAGCTTCCATAAACACAGATGATGTTCCTGATAAAATGCAAAAGTGCTTAGTCTTAAGTCAGGTAAGGATGGTGGCACTTATGTTGTCAGGTGGCCCTGAGTCATACAGTTTTCTCTCCTTATAAACGATTTTCCTGTCCAGAGGCCTAGAGCCCACAACACATTTATAAAGCATCTACTATGTGACAGGAACATCAGGCAAGGAACTGACAGTGTCAACATGAGCAAGAAGATCCCTATTCAAAAGAAGCTCTTGTAAAGCTAGAGAGATAATGTAAGTAATTTTGACAATGAGATTTTTGTTCTCTTATAGATGCCACCAGATAGAACAGATATTTCTACCTGGGAAGGGCTTGAGATGCCTCTGCTGAGGTGTGGAAGAAACCAGGGAAAGGCAATGGAAAGAAATGGCATTTCAGGCTAAGGGAATCACATGAGCAAAACCACCACTGAAAAGTTCTACCTGGTGGAAAGGAAACGTTCTGCAAGACGCACCCAAAGTAAATAGCAGTGAAGCCAAAGACAATCTGATAGTTGCTAAAGGTGGATGGAAAAGGCTACGTGTACCTTCCCTGCTCTCGATCGGCTATATTTGCTTGCTTCTGTTGCTGAGATCCCCCTGAGGGTTGGAAAGTCTTTCATGTGTATCAAATGTTTTTCTCCACGTTTCCCTTTCCCTCTGCTTTAGTCCTGCATTTTTGGGGACGGTTGCTGGTTTAAGTTGCTCAATGGTGTTTTTTTTCCCCTGCTATCTTTGTTGGAGGTTGTGCCAAATACAGTTCTGCTGCTTCTTAATTATATTCTTAATCTCTATAGGCTTATAACAGAAAGTCTTTGGCTCTAGGCTGCAAGAAGAGAAAATGTAAGAGCAGCAAATAATACACAAAATGAAACCATTCATAATTGTTTAAAAAATGGGAAAGCTAGCAGCTGCTCAATTCCAATTATTTCTGTTATCTGCAGAATTTCTTACTGAAGGCAAGAATAATCACTGTACTCAGCAGCTTGGGAAATGCAGTTTTATATAAAACACAGGCTCCATAAAACTGAAAAATTACAAGAAGTTTGGATGTACTTGAATACAGGGAAAAACTGAGACCAGGGGTGGGGGGAAGTGTCTGAGGTTGCCTCAAAATAGGAAAATGTCCGGAGGGCTTTTAGTATTCACAGATACTTGTTCATCCCTGCATTGTGTTACTGAAGATTTTATTAGCCCCACTTCGTAGATGAGGAAACTAAAGCATTCAGCATGTTCAAGTTCTTATAGCAATTCAGCAGCTGAAATCAAGAACAGAATTCTAATTTTCCAGTTCCCAGGCTCATGATTTATTCCCCTGTGTCACAGCTCTGTTTTTCCCACACTGTGACCTACCAGATGGCAGCCACAGCTGAAGTCAGTGTCTGAATTCCTTGTGTTATGGCTCTTAACCTACATAAATGTAATGCGATATTGCCATTTCCTCTATTAATATGGATGTGTTTCTGTTGGGAACATCTCTCTCTATCCATCTTCTAGGAATACTTTTCTAGTAAGATATAATGTTTTATAATCATGAAATTTCAGATGATGGAACACTCCCTCAAAAAGTTATTGTTTGGGGCACCTGGGTGGCTCAGTCGGTTAAGTATCTGACCCTTGATTTCTGCTCAGGTCATGATATCACAATTGGTGCGCCTCACAGAGCCTGCTTGGAATTCTGTCTCCCTCTCTCTGCCCCTCCCTCACTCTTTCTCACTCTAAATATAAACAAATAGACTTTAAAAATATATTTTTCAATTTTCTGTGACAGATATTTGCCATCGCTTTCCTTTTATGGGCTTGCCTCAGGGAATCCATGTCAGAGTTTGTTTGTTGTATTTGTTTCAGTAAATATAAGAGGATTCCTACTCAGCTTTTTCAAATACTCTACCTAATTTCTGGTATTGGACTGTGTGTTTCGTTCCCATGCTTCTTTTCCATCCACCCACTAAACATTTTTCCACCCATCCCTATATCCATCTATCTCTTCGTTTAGTTAGATAACCAGTCTGTAGTGCTTACCATGCGTAAGGCACTATTGTGGATGCTATGAAGAAGATAAAGATTCACCCACCAAATTCTTTGTCCCATAAGCTTACGGAATGATAGGTTAGTCAGGACATTCATTTATTAAACTTTTCACTCATTGCACAAGTTTTTCATGAGCAACTGGTACATAAGTCTGCTGCTACATAATAGAGAACAAAATAAACGTTGCCTTTGCCCACCATAGACTCCCTGAATGAATGAGGAGCTATTGTATTATTGTGAGACTGAAACAGGAAGAGATTCAGTGAATATACAGGAGCAAGACTTCCTAGAGAGACAGAAAGGTTCCTGAAAGAATTATCTGGTGCCTGAAACAAGAATATGAGTTAGCCAGGTAGGGGAAGAAAGGAGTGTGCTTGGGAGAAGAAACATTATGGTCCTGAAAAGAAAAAGAAAAGCTTAGCACGTTTGAGAATCTCAACAAGGTTTAGTAAGACAGTCTCAGGAGTGTGAAGAAACGGACTGGTAAGAAATAGGCTTCAGTAGAGAAGTGTGGCATGAATGGAAGCAACTTATAGTACAGACTGGTTAAGATATTAGAGCTCTTGAAACATCTCTCAGTCTCCTTGGTTGAGAAAAGAGAAGACCAGTGGTTCTCCAAATAGTCTCAGGACCAGTGGAATGAGTGTCCCCTGGAAACTTGTTAAAAATGCAAACTTTCAGACTCCACACCAGAGCTATTGAATTAAAAACTGTGGAGATGGGCACTCACCAATACATGGTTTCACATGCCTTTCAGGCAATTCCCTGAACTTGAACTTGAATGCCTTGTGTTTGAGAACCACTAGATTAAAGAAGAACAAGACTGGAGGAAAAGAGACTGCTTAGGAGATTGGGGTGAAAACCTATATAAGATTATACAAGTAATTACAATGTGAGCTAGAAGATTCAGGTGTCAGAGCAGAAGCACAGACCAACTGCCACATTTGTTCAGAGGAACAAGTCAGGCTATTAAAATAGGCTATTAATAGGGGGAAATGACATTTGAGCTGAACTCATGAACTTTAACACTTATTTACTATCCTATGTATCACTTTTTTTCTAACTGTATTTCTGATCATAGTTTTGAAAAAAATAATGGTCACACTACTAACTTTCTATAAATAACTATGGAATAATCCATCTTCTTAGTGAATACTTTCTCACTGAGTATTGTGTCACAAAACACTGTTCAGAATCAATTGACTCAAGCACTTGAATACAATTTTGATAAAATTCAATCAATAAAAAAATAACTACTTCATGGACGATTTTTAATACTGAAAGTCATTTTTAATTGTTCATAAACAGTGTAAAAATAGTGAGGAATACATTTATGATTCTTTCAAGGTGATTTTTTAGCTTATAAAATTATACATACATAGCACACATATGTACATAACATATGTATACATATACATGTATGTATGTGTGTATATGTATATATATAATATTCTTGTCTTCAGAATTTTTTGGATATTTATATACATTTGCTAGAGAAATTAACTGAAACATAACTTGAACATAGAATTGTGTCTGTTTTTGTTTTTCTTCCCTGCTTCCCTTCCTTCCTTCACTCCTTTCTGTCTCTTTGAGCCGTGACCAATTAGATCACAAATCCTTAAGGAGAAGCTAGTTTCTTTTGACTATGTAGCCCAGAATTGGTGCAAAGGAATAATTAAAACTACATGTTATTCTTTTTGTGTATAGTCAAACGGAAACTTTGCAAAGTTTGCTTTTCTTCACGTTCACCTATATTTTAGCTGGCTAGCCAAAAAAAAAAATCTACTTTTTGTTTTTTTATGCCATCAATTTAGCACCTATTTTAATAAACACTTCTGATATTTTTAATGGCTCATTATACCTAATTTGTTATAAGTAACATTTGCAATATTTAATTCTACAAATAGTGATACTAAGGTCTTGGTAGGCCAAGTCAAAAATCCCTGCAACTTAAGTTTTGTACATGCATTTTTTTCAACTTAACTGGTCTTGTATAAAATAAGGTCAGTGTAAAATATTCCAAAAAATCCTGTAAGGATTAATTGTAAGAAAGCTGAACAAAGAGTGAACTTTGCCAAGTCTTTTAAAAAGCCAGCTGTATGCATCTGCTTGTTAGCGTGTAGCATTATTCTGAGCTGGGAATTCTGTACACTTCACAGTATACATGGACCATTTGTCCTGGGAACATATTTTGTGGCTGCCAAAACTAGACGGAGTTAGCCAGTTCCCGTGAGAGGAACATGATGGTTCTGAAACAAAAGGGAGAAAACTGAAAACAGAGGACAATTCTCATTGTGAGGGTGGGAAATGAACTGGAAACACAAGGAAAAAAAATGAATCAGGTCGCTTTAACTACTTTCAAAACATTTCTTCCCCCAAACTCTTGAATTTCATGATTATTAATAATGATAAAATATTGCAGTGTACTACTTTTATCTTGGTAAATACCTTCATAAATAACATGTTTAGGGCATTTTAAAAGTAGTGTATGATATTCAAGGCTGTAGTATCCCAGACTATGTTCTAAAAAAAGATACAACTATTCAGTTTAAAACTTAAATGAAAACTTTGAATTGCTTATTTATGCTACATATAGAACCAAACCTAGATTATTTTTTAATTACATATTAGTCAGGATTGGGTTCAAATGATTATTGCAAAACAAACACACACACAAACAATAACAGAGAAACCCAGACAGCTGCGGCCTAAATAAATAAAAGCCTAGATATGTAGTCTGACGTAAGCAGCACATAGATAGAGCGGCAGCTCCATTAGGTCTTTGGGACCTCAGATTTCATTCAAGCTCTAGGCCTGGATGTCCCTCCCTCAAGTGCTCCCCTCCCCTTCGGGAAGGCTCTGGAAGTCATAAATATTCCAGACAACAGGATGGAAGAAGCAAGACATAAGATAGTTTCTTTTCTTCTCATATGAAAATACTTTCATGCCACCTGTCCCAGATGCATATGTTTTATATAGCTGCAATCATTATGCATGTAATGCTGTGTTTTTTTATCTATAACGTTTTTCATATCCATTCTCACCATCCCTTCATACTCTTTCGAATGGGTGTCCGTAATTATTTAACTTGTTCCTGTTGTTAGACATTTTTTGCTTCTGTTTTCGCTTCTGTAAATAAAATGCAGTGTCTTCACACAGAGTTGTGTCTTACGTGTTACTTTCAAATAGGTGAATTTTACAAAATAGGAATATTAGAACAAAGGATGCAAACGTTTTTATAGTATAGTACTTGAAACATATTGCCAAATTATTTGTCAAAAGGATAGTGCTAATTTACTTTGCTATCAGCTAAGTATGACTTACTTTACCATTGTTAGTATGCTCTTGAAGAGAGCATAAAAAACTTGTTCTTTAATATTTATTTATTTTTGAGATAGAGAGAAACAGGATGTGAGTGGAGGAGAACAGAGAGAGAGGGAGACACAGAATGTGAAACAGACTCCAGCTCAGCACAGAGCCCAATATGGGGCTTGAACCCACAAACCGTGAGATCATGACCTGAGCCGGTCAGAGGCTTAACCAACTGAGTGACTCAAGCGCCCCTAGATGGTACTGTTTTTAATGGTCAATTTAATAGGTGAAAAATGGCACCACACCCCTTTTTTCTAATTCTATTTAGTGCTTAGTATTGAAAGTGCAGGCTTTTCAATATGTTTGTTTACTAAATGCATTTTCTCCTGAGAGAATTGACTAATTATATTTTTTTACCTAGTCATTGGAGTATCTTTTTTTCCAATTTTACGATAAACTTCTATTTAAAAATGCAACCTTTTTTCATATTTGTTATAAATATTTTTCTAGATATTTTTACCATTTAAAAATCTTACAATGGTTTAGAACTTTTATATAGCTGAAGATTGATTATTTACTTTAGCATTTCTTCTTTTGTTTCTTTGCTTAGGAAACTTAGGTATTAACATTTTCACTAGCCCTTCCCTCAGACAGTTGATGAATACTTAATTGTCTTTTTTGTGTGGCACTTTAGATCATATGGAATTTTATTGCATAGTGTATAATGTGAATCAAATTGCTTTATCTAATTGCTTTTGGGTTAACTCAATAACCTTTAGAAAATGATTTTAATGTTCATCATACATTTAATTTTTATGTAGAATTGAGTCTTTTGGAGGCTTTACGACTTTAGTTCTTCATGACTATTCACGTATAAACACTTCACATCAATTAGAATTGTTTAAATCATGCTCAT
The DNA here is from genome assembly GCF_003009895.1 of Hyaena hyaena. Taxonomy (NCBI): domain Eukaryota; kingdom Metazoa; phylum Chordata; class Mammalia; order Carnivora; family Hyaenidae; genus Hyaena; species Hyaena hyaena. The sequence goes on from NW_024081066.1 coordinate 1,467,213, forward strand.
TCATTTATATCCTTGAGTCATTCATTCAAAAAGTATTAACTGAATGTTAGTAAGTATTAACTTCTTGTAAGCTATGCTAGGTATAAAATTGTAGATAAGACCATTCTGATCTTTGTAGCAGTTAGGTATTTTCAGTGAGTAATCTAAGTATATAGATTACAATTCACAGGACATGACCTTGAACAAGGAGTGTCATGATATAGAAACTCAGCATTTACATATCAATTTTCCATGTATTCTGTTTGGAAGAAAACATGTCTCATCATGAGAAAATGTCCGTCATGGGTGGAACAGTAGGGACAATGATTGAAGAACAAAGCACTTGTCTTGCTGACAATATGAAGAATGAGTATTTTCATTTTACTAATGAAGATGATGGTTTTGGATTAATCAACCATGGACTCTTAGTTCTAAGATGATCAGAACTCTTTCTTCATCATAGCCCATGGTGACAGTGACCCTTCTCTTACTGAAATGTGTCAGAGGGTCACTGTAGCACTGACGACAGCCTTGAAAGGTTTCATCGGGGCCCACCAAAATATGTTGTGTTTTTTTTTTCCCCGTGCTAATCCCTTCTATCACTTATAATTCCCTGGACTTGGTCTACTCTGTTGCCTCCTTGTCCAATTATAAATGGAAATCCCTATAATTTCACACAGATTACCCTTGGCAGAGGGGAATTTAAGGATTATTGTTAGAAGTGAGAAGGCATGGTTGCTACACAATATCATGTATATTTACAGAATTTATTTCAAGCTTAGTTAGGAAAGTATTTTTGCTATTGTCTTTGATGAGAACTCAGTAGAACAAATATGCTGATAATATATTCTATTCTTATTTTGTAAATAAATTTTTGTCTTAGGAAGTTTTGAAAAATTGTGCCATCCATAGTTACAATAGGTCATCAGAAAATGCTGTTAAACATAAATGAAAAATAGGATCTTCTATAATTCAATCACTTACTGAAAACCATTGTGAATTATTTTTGGTGTATATATTTTAGACTCCTCCCTCACATACATATAGTAATTATTATACAAGTGTTTCTAATTGACCAACAGTTCAAATCAGAATAAAACACCTTCCTTACCAGTAATATATATATTTTCAGATAGTCAGTTTAATGTCATCATATCACTTTATTACTTGAATGAAACAATTTACATTGTTACAAAAATAGCCATTTTTGTGTATTTTGAATAAAACTGTAATGAAAATCTTATAAATAAATACTTGCATGTCTGTTAATACTGCTTTAGAAAATACTCCTAGAAAAAAAAAAAAAGAAAATATTCCTAGAGTTGGGATTTGTTCATTAGGATAGCACACGTTTTAGTGCTCTTAAAACATAACACCAAATGGTCCACTAAGAAAGTTGGGCCAATTATAATAATCTCAAATGCGCCTCAACACAGCATTTTGTTTAGTCACTAGGAATATTTAAAAAGTGGTATTTATTTCTTAAAATTTGCATGTATTTGATTACTATCAGGATGGAAGATACACTTCCATGTTTTGTGTGTCATTTTTCTACAAATCATAATAGGATGTGTATTTTAATTATTACTTTAAAAATAAGAGCAAATCAGAGAACTCTAGATGCTGGCGAGGATGTGGAGAAACGGGCACCCTCCTACACTGTTGGTGGGCATGTAAGCTGGTACAGGCCCTCTGGAAAACAGTGTGGAGGTTCCTCAGGAAACTAACAATAGAACTCCCCTAGGACCCAGCAATAGCACTGCTGGGAATTTACCCAAGGGATACAGAAATGCTGATGCATAGGAGCACATGTACCCCAATGTTCACAGCAGCACTCTCCACAATAGCTAAAACATGGAAAGAGCCTAAGTGTCCATCAAC